>NC_080731.1:20026365-20123865 GCF_019097595.1 Hemibagrus wyckioides
ACTTCGTGGCTGAGTTGCTGTCGTTCCCAAACACTTCCACGTTCTTATAATACAGCTGACAGTTGACTGTGGAATATTTAGGAGCGAGGAAATTTCACGACTGGATTTGTTGCACAGGTGGCATCCTATCACAGTTCCACGCTGGAATTCACTGAGCTCCTGAGAGCGACCCATTCTTTCACAAATGTTTGTAAAAACAGTCTGCATGCCTAGGTGCTTGATTTTATACACCTGTGGCCATGGAAGTGATTGGAACACCTGATTCTGATTATTTGGATGGGTGAGCGAATACTTTTGGCAATATAGTGTAGCTCTCGTTAGCTATAACATATACACATTCTAGCCTTAAATCATCCTTCAAACTTGTTTGAATAGCCTAGCATTAGCTAGCACCCTTGCTAACCAGGCTAGTGGTTTCAGTTCTATGATATAAAAGTTAGTGTAATGTTAGTGTTCATGGGTGGTTAATATCAGATCCAGTCTAATGTAATGTAATGCTAATATTAGCTATCTGGCTAACAGTAGGTGTGGTTAGTGAAGTTATGTGAAGTTAAAGTGTTAGACTGAGTAATAAATCCAGTGTTTAACCCTGAACAGGTTGTGTAGGTGCACTGACAAAGTGTAGCGCTGATTAAAGTTACATGATGCAGCAAAACTGCACAAGGTTTTAATTCTGAAACACTGAAAGATGTGTTTAGGAGCGTGGTTCTTCATCACGTCACACACACGCTAATCAGGAGAGCGCAGTGATGCTAACACAGCACACAGTACAACACACTCGAGTCCTGAGTGAGGAGAATCCACCTGGTTTCCTGTTTCTCCTGCAGCTTCCTGTGAAGATCAGCTGAAGAGTGAAGTGAGTTTCACTACTGCTGAGGAACAGAGGAATCCACACAAGCTCCTCAAACCTGTCAGAACATCTCACTGTGACACGTCCTGACCTTCAGAGAGAGAGATTAGCATCCACACGCTGGCTAACTGACGCCTACTAGCTTGGTGACTGATGGAAACGTGAGGCGAGTTTCTGCAACACCGCGTGGAAGAGTTAAGTTCATCACTGATACCTTCATCACCTTCATCATTACAATCCTGCAGTGAGACTCGCTCCTCCTCTTCATCACTCTTCATCAGGATTACACACACTGTGTCTCTCAGAGCCTCAGACTCACTGCTGTGTGTGTGTGTGTGTGTGTCATTTCAGCAGTTTCAGTTGGACTCAATAGTACTGGTTACACCAGCAGTTCTTCTGATCATCCATTCTTCTACTCATCATCTTTCAGTGAAGTGATGATTTGGATGATGTTTAAATGTCTGAATGATAAAGTAGTGGTGTCTAAACCTCTCTCTCTGCAGCATGACTGACTCTGAACTCATTTCCTCTCAGCTCAGTAACTGCAGCGTCAGATTTCTGACATTAATCTGATATTCAGTTGCAGCATCAGAACATCATCAACTGCTCATGAAGATCACCAGCAGAAGATATTTCCTCCAGCACTTCTGCTTCTTTTTCTCTGCACTCCTCCATCTGATCTACATTTCAAACCCTGATTTCTTTCATCCTGATCGGACAAATGAAACATGAAGGTGAAGAAATCATGGGTCTGATGTTAAAGTCAGGGTTTTTGATGGAAAGTGTCTGATGTTCAGCGTGTGGCATCGACTCCATCCAGCTTTGGACTCTCAGCTTTCAGCGCTGGAGTGAAGATTCATCAATCCAGCGTTTCTGGGAAGGACGCTGAAGCTGGATGGAGACTTTAGGACTTTAGGACAAAAGAAGGAGAGTTAAAGTCTTAACTGCTGACCGATTCAGAAGTTTTCACTACACGCTGCTCAACACTGCAGGATCTGAAAGGAGGAAACCTTCATCATGTAGATCACATCATCCTCCGATATCAGATTCGTGTCCCATCATATGAGACATCATACCACTACCCGCTCTCTGTCCAGCGGAGATGAGCCGATCTGATTGGACAGGAGAGGTAGGTGAATCTGACCAATCAGCGTGCAGCAGAGCGGAGAAGCAGATCAACTACAAAGTGTCTCAGGATGAAGCAGGAAGCTCTCCCATCATCTCAGACTAAAGATTCCACACTAAACATCACTGAGACAAACACACAGTGATGTGAGGAGTCCACAGTGTAGTGTGATGGAGTGACCTGTAGAGCGGCGCCGTGTGCTGGAACCTGCTCCACCTTCACTTCAGTGTGTTTTCAATCCCAGTCACATGATGGAGCACGTAGCAGCATGAGAACAAAAGTGTCTACATGAGTTCCAGTCACATTTCCTGCCTCCTGATTTTATTCTGGATTTTTACTGATGACACGTCCTGCAGCTCTACAAGAGTTCACAAGAAACTAGTTGCTTACACACTTAGCTACTAGCTTCACTGTGCAGTAGAAAGAGTTAGCAGAACAGCATGCTAGTGGAGCTGAAGAACATCTTTAATTCTACAGTGTGTGTGTGTGTGTGTGTAAGCTGAAGAACATCTTTAATAACACAGTAAAACTGTGTGTGTGTGTGTGTGTGTGTGTGTGAGAGAGAGAGAAAGTGTGTGTGTGTATGTGTGTGTATGTTTGTGTTAGAGTGTGTGTGTGTGTGTGTGTGTTTGTGTGTGTGTGTGTGTGTGTGTGTTAGAGTGAGAGAGAGAGAGAGAGAGAGAGAGAGAGAGAGAGAGTGTGTGTGTGTGTTTGTGTGCGAGTGTGTGTGTGTGTGTATGTGTGTGTGTGTGTGTAAAACACTCTCCAAAATGGTTTTGTTCCTTCACCCATCCCAATCTTTTCTTTCCAAACTGCATTATCTCTCCTGTTTAAAATGGCTCTATTAAAAGCTTTAACACAACATCGATATAACACTTTCCCTGCTACTGTCTTCAAATCTAAATCTCAAAACTCATGAAGGTCCAATAAGGGACCTGACACACCCTTCATATCCGGAGTAATCATAACTTTCGGAAAAGGATCCCTTGTATCAGGAACCAGAACACCTTTTCTAAAATCCATTAATAGTGTGAGTTCATCATCTGTAAGTTTGTTCCTCCACAATTCTAATATTGTTTTCATACAACGGATCGACTTGTGCCCCAACAAAAGGGCTACTGCTGCAACGTCATTTAATTCAGGGCCAGCCACATCAACTACTCGCATTAGCTTCACAGTTCCAGAAGCACGAAACATATGAGCAAGGCCAGGCACTTCGTTTGTTATATCTAAACGGGACCCCTTAACAAGAGGTTCCTCCAGGAGCCAAAATAAAGAATCCCTATTGTCCATTCTCTTAGACGTGAAGAGTCCCCATATTTTAAAGAGTCCACAATAAAAAGAAGACACTATTCAGCTGCAGCTTTCTGTAATCCATAAAAAAGAGACCAGTATCAAGTCCAAGTGCACAGCCCTGCCTAATACCCCTAAAAACCTAAAGGGGCACTCAAACCACCACTGATCTTCAACACACTTTTAATGTCCTGGTACAAAACTTTGATCATTTTGACAAAATCCAATCTAAATCCAAAAGCCTCTAAAGTTTTCCCAAGATATCTGTGCTGGACTCTGTCAAATGCTTTCTCTTGGTCAACAGCAACAAGACCCAAATCAACACTAAAAAGATTACAAACATTCAAAATACCCTGTATAAGACAAACATTATCAAAAATAGATCTTCCAGGAACACAATAGGTCTGATCAATGTGAATGATCAGCCCCATCACCTCATCACCTACTGGCCAAATATTTTCAGATCAGAGCATAGCAAGCTCACTGGTGTCCAGTTCTTTATGTCTTGTAGGTTACCCTTCTTAGGTAACAAGGTAATCACTGCTCTTCTGCAGCTTAAAGGCAACAACCCCTCAATAAGGCTCTCATTAAGAACAGCCCACAGGTCATTACCTAAAACTGCCCAGAACTCTCTGTAAAACTCCACAGGGAGTCCATCTATACCAGGTGCTTTACCCCTCTCCATGCCTTGCAGAGCAGTGAAAAGCTCCTGTCCACTTAGGGGCCTTTCCAGCTCCTGTTTTGAGCTCTCTGAAACACTGGACAGACCTTCATAAAAGTGTGCAGACAACTCATCATCCTCTACGTACTCACTGCTGTACTGTCCAGCATAGAACTGTACGGCCCTCCTTCTTATTTCAGAAGGTTCTGTTATCTCCCGCCCATCCTCAGAGAATAAGCAGTGAATGTGACGGCTCTGACCATCTCTCAAGATTGAAAAAAAACTTGGAAGGGGCATCCATCTGTGAAAGATTCAAAAAACGGGATCGGAACAACGCTCCTTGTGCTCTAATTCCTAGAAGATCTGTAAGAATAGATTTTTTAGACTTAAGAGTCTCCAGATATCTCTGATCTTTAGTAACATCAGCCAAACCCTATAATTCAACTATTTCATTTTCTAACTTTTCCACAGATCGCGTTATGTCCCGGGTAACACTGAAAGTGTATCGTTGACAAAGCATCTTTATTTTAACCTTCCCAACATCCCACCACTGACGCAGATTTTCAAAATCCTGCTTTCTCAACCTAAAATTATCCCAAAAAAAAAAAATACATCTCTAAAATTCATATCATTCAACAAAGACGTGTTAAAATGCCAAGAGGCACTTCTGGCCTTCACATTTGCCATAAAGACTTTACAGGTAACTAGACAGTGATCAGAAAAACCTACTGGAGCAATTATACATTTTTTCACAATATTAAAATGATGCTTATAACAATAAAGTCTGTCAGTTCTGGCTAGGGAGATAACATTTTCTCTTGTGTGTACCCATGTACACTGCCTAGCATCATTAAGCCCCCGCCATATAGCACATAAATCATGAGTCTCAACCAACTCACACATCGTACGAGCTGAAGCAGCATGAGGCTCTAAATGATTTCGATCTAACACATCATTTTCTGTACAATTAAAATCACCACCAAAAAACAAATAATCACCAAAATTACAATTCTGCAAAATACTGTTGACATTTTTAATAAAACAAACTTTCAGACCCACTCATGGGAGCATACATGTTCAAGAAAACGAAATTAAATCCTTCAAATTTTGCTTTTAAAAGCACGAGTCTGCCTGGAGCTACCTGGTCCAACTCATAAGAAACAGGTAGAAAGTGTTTTGAGAAGAGGACTGCTACCCCTCCTCTGACGGAGCTCATATGGGTAAGAACCACTTCCCCCCCATTCCCTTTTCCAATCAGTTTCATTAAGACTGTCACTATGAGTTTCCTGAATGAACAGAACATCCAAAACTTTTTGTCTAATTAACTCAAAAAGTGCAGCCTTTTTTTTATATCTCTTGCACCATTCAGATTTAAGGTACCCAACTTTACCACACTCATTAAGAAAAATACTATCAGAAGATATGAAATAAACATCAGCTTGAAATAACAAGAGAACTTATGAAGCTCCAAAACCATCCTCGGTTTTTTGTTTTAGTTTCAATTTAGACACAACTTTCTTCAACCTGAAACCTTCCTGAGCAGTAAAATGCTCCTCACTCTCACCCTCATCATCAGTACAACCGACTCAATAAACATTCTGCGATCAGGAAAGTCGTCCTCAACCTGAACATTCTTCATATTCTTGTTTTTTTGTAAAGAAGATCTTATTTTTTTCAGACGTATAAACACCTTGGTGATCTCCTTTATTCCTGCTAACAGTTGCATCACTATCAGAATCCTCAAGTGTGCTACATTCAGTGTCATCGGTTTTATTACCTAAGTCTCCAGTACTCTGACAAGTACTTTTTGGCTCCAGGCTTTTCCTTGGTCTCTTTCTTTTTGTAGAGGGAGTTTTAAAAAGTGCTTCATCCCTCATCATTTCAGTATCCAAACTGTCTTCAGTTACAATAGACTCTGCTACAGCAGACACATCTTCATGTGATACGCCTGCCTCCATCACTGTATCACTGACGTCCTCCCCTACACTCTCCCCATCAGCCTCAGCAACCTCAGCCCTCACACCATCTGAAGGCACATCCTCCCCAGCAGGAGCAGCACTAGTCCCAGCCTCAACAACCTCAGCCCTCACACCATCTGAACTCACATCCTCCCCAGCAGGAGCAGCACTAGTCCCAGCCTCAACAACCTCAGCCCTCACACCATCTGAAGGCACATCCTCCCCAGCAGGAGCAGCACTAGTCCCAGCCTCAGCAACCTCAGCCCTCACACCATCTGAACTCACATCCTCCCCAGCAGGAGCAGCACTAGTCCCAGCCTCAGCAACCTCAGCCCTCACACCATCTGAACTCACATCCTCCCCAGCAGGAGCAGCACTAGTCCCAGCCTCAGCAACCTCAGCCCTCACACCATCTGAACTCACATCCTCCCCAGCAGGAGCAGCACTAGTCCCAGCCTCAACAACCTCAGCCCTCACACCATCTGAACTCACTTCCTCCCCAGCAGGAGCAGCACTAGTCCCAGCCTCAACAACCTCAGCCCTCACACCATCTGAACTCACTTCCTCCCCAGCAGGAGCAGCACTAGTCCCAGCCTCAACAACCTCAGCCCTCACACCATCTGAACTCACTTCCTCCCCAGCAGGAGCAGCACTAGTCCCAGCCTCAACAACCTCAGCCCTCACACCATCTGAACTCACATCCTCCCCAGCAGGAGCAGCACTAGTCCCAGCCTCAGCAACCTCAGCCCTCACACCATCTGAACTCACATCCTCCCCAGCAGGAGCAGCACTAGTCCCAGCCTCAACAACCTCAGCCCTCACACCATCTGAACTCACTTCCTCCCCAGCAGGAGCAGCACTAGTCCCAGCCTCAACAACCTCAGCCCTCACACCATCTGAACTCACTTCCTCCCCAGCAGGAGCAGCACTAGTCCCAGCCTCAACAACCTCAGCCCTCACACCATCTGAACTCACTTCCTCCCCAGCAGGAGCAGCACTAATCCCAGCCTCAACAACCTCAGCCCTCACACCATCTGAACTCACTTCCTCCCCAGCAGGAGCAGCACTAGTCCCAGCCTCAACAACCTCAGCCCTCACACCATCTGAACTCACTTCCTCCCCAGCAGGAGCAGCACTAGTCCCAGCCTCAACAACCTCAGCCCTCACACCATCTGAACTCACTTCCTCCCCAGCAGGAGCAGCACTAATCCCAGCCTCAACAACCTCAGCCCTCACAACATCTGAAGGCACTTCCTCCCCAACAGGAGCAGCACTTGTCCCAGCCTCAACAACCTCAGCCCTCACACCATCTGAAGGCACTTCCTCCCCAGCAGGAGCAGCACTAGTCCCAGCTCCAGCACTTCCTCGTAACTCTTCATCATTTACAGTTCCAGCATCAACAACTTCCTCAGTACATGCTCTCCTAATGTCAGAAGTAGTAAAAACAACATAATCAAACCCATCAATACGGAATCTGAAAGTCACACTTAATTCCTCCGCATCATTTTTCAGGACCTTATAGACCTGGCGTCTAAAGCAAACAACATGCCTAAGTAAGGGAGATTTACAGCCAAGAGAAATCTTTTTCATTCGGGACAGTACTTTACCAAGCCTAGAAAGCTCTGAAATCAAGAGCTCATCTTTAATGAACGGGGGAACGTTGAACAGGATGACTTTTTTCTCCGGTTGGATCAGCGGCATTACATGAGTACAGGAATCCTGAATGACTACACCACTCTGTACAATGCTGTTTACTTTTTCAATAGAGTCCAGAAAAACAACAACAGCACTATTCATGCAGGAGGCTGATAATACACTATCAAAACTGACCGCATGTCCAACGGCCACAACACACTGTTCCACCGAGACATTAATCACAGGCGCGGGTTTGATACAGTGTCTACACCACAACCGGTCCAAACTTGCCCCCTCAGAACACACCACTGTCACCCAGCAAACACTGGATAGCGGCGATTTCCTTCCCACCCAAAGAACTCTAACCAGTATTAAATAAACCAAAACACCAAAAAATTATCTGTCAATAGTTTTTAAGCAAAAAAAAAGTGTGAAAGTTAAGAGAAAGTGAAGAAACTCACTCACTCCAACAACATTCTCGCAGCAAACTCCGCCCACTCACTCCAACAACATTCTCGCAGCAAACTCCGCCCACTCACTCCAACAACATTCTCGCAGCAAACTCCGCCCACTCACTCCAACAACATTCTCGCAGCAAACTCCGCCCACTCACTCCAACAACATTCTCGCAGCAAACTCCGCCCACTCACTCCAACAACATTCTCGCAGCAAACTCCACCCACTCACTGCAAAACCAGCATGCACTCAGAGAGAGAGAGAGAGAGAGAGAGTGTGTGTGTGAGCTGAAGGACATCTTTAATTCCAAAGTGTGTGTGTGTGTAAAACTGTGTGTGTGTCAAAAAGAGAGAGAGTGAGTGAGTGTGTGTGAGAGAGAGAGAGAGAGAGAGAGAGAGAGAGAGAGAGAGAGAGAAAGTGTGTGTGTGTTTACCTCCAGTCTGATTAAAGCGCTGCATTAGTGTAGCCATATTGACTTTGAAGGTCTCCTGATTCCCCTGTGAAATCTGTGTCTCACTGTTCCAGTAATCTTCTCCCTCATTCTTCTGTATCCACTCCGTCTTTGGGATCTTCTTCCTGATGTCACTGTCATAATAATCAAACTGTACTCCATCCACCTGACCCACAGTGGTGAATTCTGGGAAATTTATTCCAGGTGTAACTGCAGTGTAGAAATACTGCAGAGAGTGTGTGACTGTAAAAGAGTAAAAACACACATTAACACTAACTCAACACACACACACACACACACACACATTAACACTAACTCAACACACACACACACACACACACATTAACACTAACTCAACACACACACACACACACACACACACACATTAACACTAACTCAACACACACACACACACACACACACACACATTAACACTAACTCAACACACACACACACACACACACATTAACACTAACTCAACACACACACACACACACACACACACACACATTAACACACACATTAACACTAACTCAACACACACACACATTAACACTAACTCAACACACACACACACACACACACATTAACACTAACTCAACACACACACACACACACACACACATTAACACTAACTCAACACACACACACATTAACACTAACTCAACACACACACACATTAACACTAACTCAACAAACACACACACATACACACACACACACACATTAACACTACATCACTAACTCAACACACACACACACACATTAACACTAACTCAACACACACACACACACACATTAACACTAACTCAACACACACACACACACACACACACACATTAACACTAACTCAACACACACACACACATTAACACTACATCACTAACTCAACACACACACACACACATTAACACTAACTCAACACACACACACACCCACATTAACACTAACTCAACACACACACACACACATTAACACTAACTCAACACACACACACACACTAACTCAACACACACACACACACTAACACTAACTCAACACACACACACACACACACACACTAACTCAACACACACACACACTAACACTAACTCAACACACACACACATTAACACTAACTCAACACAAACACACACATTAACACTAACTCAACACACACACACACACACACACACACTAACTCAACACACACACACACTAACACTAACTCAACACAAACACACACATTAACACTAACTCAACACACACACACACATTAACACTAACTCAACACACACACACACACACATTAACACTAACTCAACACACACACACACACACACTAACACTAACTCAACACACACACACACTAACACTAACTCAACACACACACACATTAACACTAACTCAACACACACACACATTAACACTAACTCAACACACACACACACATTAACACTAACTCAACACACACACACACACACATTAACACTAACTCAACACACACACACACTAACACTAACTCAACACACACACACATTAACACTACATCACTAACTCAACACACACACACACATTAACACTAACTCAACACACACACACATTAACACTAACTAAACACACACACACACACACATTAACACAACACACACATTAACACTAACTAAACACACACACATTAACACTACATCACTAACTCAACACACACACACACATTAACACTAACTCAACACACACACATTAACACTAACTCAACACACACACACACACATTAACACTACATCACTAACTCAACACACACACACACACATTAACACTACATCACTAACTCAACACACACACACACACATTAACACTACATCACTAACTCAACACACACACACTAACACTACATCACTAACTCAACACACACACACACATTAACACTACATCACTAACTCAACACACACACACACATTAACACTAACTAAACACACACACACATTAACACTAACTCAACACACACACACACTAACACTAACTAAACACACACACACATTAACACTAACTCAACACACACACACACTAACACTAACTAAACACACACACATTAACACTACATCACTAACTCAACACACACACACTAACACTAACTCAACACACACACATTAACACTAACTCAACACACACACATTAACACTACATCACTAACTCAACACACACACACACACATTAACACTAACTCAACACACACACACACATTAACACTAACTCAACACACACACACACACATTAACACTACATCACTAACTCAACACACACACACACACATTAACACTAACTCAACACACACACACACACACACATTAACACTAACTCAACACACACACACACATTAACACTACATCACTAACTCAACACACACACACACACATTAACACTAACTCAACACACACACACACATTAACACTAACTCAACACACACACACACACATTAACACTAACTCAACACACACACACACATTAACACTACATCACTAACTCAACACACACACACACACACATTAACACTAACTCAACACACACACACACATTAACACTAACTCAACACACACACACACATTAACACTAACTCAACACACACACACACACACACATTAACACTAACTCAACACACACACATTAACACTAACTCAACACACACACACACATTAACACTAACTCAACACACACACATTAACACTAACTCAACACACACACACACATTAACACTAACTCAACACACACACATTAACACTAACTCAACACACACACACACACATTAACACTAACTCAACACACACACACACATTAACACTAACTCAACACACACACATTAACACTAACTCAACACACACACACACACACTAACACTAACTCAACACACACACACACTAACACTAACTCAACACACACACATTAACACTAACTCAACACACACACACACACTAACACTAACTCAACACACACACACACTAACACTAACTCAACACACACACATTAACACTAACTCAACACACACACACACACTAACACTAACTCAACACACACACACATTAACACTAACTCAACACACACACACACACTAACACTAACTCAACACACACACACATTAACACTAACTCAACACACACATTAACACTAACTCAACACACACACACACACTAACACTAACTCAACACACACACACATTAACACTAACTCAACACACACACACACACACATTAACACTAACTCAACACACACACACACATTAACACTAACTCAACACACACACACATTAACACTACATCAGTAACTCAACACACACACATTAACACTAACTCAACACACACACACACACACTAACACTAACTCAACACACACACACACTAACACTAACTCAACACACACACATTAACACTAACTCAACACACACACACACACTAACACTAACTCAACACACACACACATTAACACTAACTCAACACACACACACACACTAACACTAACTCAACACACACACACACATTAACACTAACTCAACACACACATTAACACTAACTCAACACACACACACACACTAACACTAACTCAACACACACACACATTAACACTAACTCAACACACACACACACATTAACACTAACTCAACACACACACACAGACACACATTAACACTAACTCAACACACACACACATTAACACTACATCAGTAACTCAACACACACACACAGACACACATTAACACTAACTCAACACACACACACACACACACACACATACAGAGTGTAGTTTTAAAAAAAAACCTGTCAATCACTATCCCTTTTTTTTTTATTTCAATAAACGTTTTTTTCATTTCACTGTCTGTAGCGCTTATCCGCTCTGTCCTCGGGTCACGGGGAGCCTGTGCCTATCTTAGGTGTCATCGGGCATCAAGGCAGGACGGAGTGACAACCCATCACAGGGCACACACACACTCATTCACTCATGCAATCACACAATTTAGAGACACACAAGAGACTCCAAATCAGCCTAGAAGCATATCTTTGGGAGGAAACCCACCAAGCAGAGGAAGAACATGCAAACTCCACACACACAGTGAGTGGGAGCAAGACTCCAACCCAGGATGCTGGAGGTGTGATGCGAACGTGCTAACCACTAAACCACGGTGTCACCTCAATAAGAGTTAATAAAATAAAAATGAAATAAATGAGTATGGCAGATAGAAACGTCTCTTCTGTGGAACATCAGCAAATTAAATGTGAATAAAGAGATAAAACTGTAATAAATCCCACTTCATCTGTATTTATTCTCTTATTTGGATTTTCTCTCCAGTTTGTAATAAATCCCACTTCATCTGTATTTATTCTCTTATTTGGATTTTCTCTCCAGTTTGTAATAAATCCCACTTCATCTGTATTTATTCTCTTATTTGGATTTTCTCTCCAGTTTGTAATAAATCCCACTTCATCTGTATTTATTCTCTTATTTGGATTTTCTCTCCAGTTTGCCCTCCATCATCCTACTGTAAGGACTAAACCCTGAATGTTGTCACTGCTGCCCCCGAACCTCCAACCATCTGAAATGTCTGATTACAGTAGCAGTGAGGGAGAAGTGAAGAAAAAAGAGTGAGAGAAAGAAATAAACTAAACTGAACTAAACACTTCCATGATGAAATGAGACAGAAATGACAGCAAGAACAGTAAAAGTCAGGAGATTAAAATCAGCAGATGGTGTTGTTAGGATTGTGGAGATGAATATTTAAATGAGGAGTGACGTCACACGCGCAGAAATTACTCTCACCGTCATACCACAAGACAATAATAATAATAATAATAATAATAATAATAATAATAATAATAATAAAGTGTGTATTTCTGTTGTACAGAGTGATTTATTTCTTTACTTCCTGTATTATTTCTGTGTAACTTTATCAGATTTGACTCTTATCACAGCTTTAGTGTTAAACTTTAATATTAGAGAGTAAATAAATGTAGTAAAGACAGTAAACATTACAGAACTCACCTGCTGATGAAAGATGAAGAGAACAGGTGAAGAAAACCAGAGTTTTTATCATCGCACTACTGCGCGCCATCTTTCAGTGCCTGTTCCGGTGACACAACAAACACACAATAAACACACACTAAACACTAAACACACACTAAACACACAGTAAACACACACTAAACACTAAATCTCTTATTCATCGAATCGATTTACAAGTCTAACTCCAATCTAACTCTGTATTTAAATCATATTTAACTCAGTTTAAGAGAAAGTTACAGATCCTACCGCTCCTGTTGAGTTCCGAGAGAATGTTTTCCGCTTTTAGTGAGAGATTCTGATTGGCTCTTTAGTGTTCCTTTGAATTTAAAAACCAATCAGAATTCAGTATTCCGTGACGTCACCAGTTTCTGAGGAGATGTGAGGAGTGCAGGATTATACTGAAAGTAAAAGCAGGAGATGAAGAAGAAGGAGGAAAGAGTTTATCATCATCACTCTTTATATTTCTTCTATTTCTAACAAAAAGACGATTAAAATACATTAATTAATCTAAATTAAATCAAAAACACACAATATTATTTTTGTAACTATTTTTATCAGTTAGTAATAACTCACTTTATATATAATTTGTGTGTGTGTGTGTGTGTTTGTTTTGTCTGTAAATCCAGTAAAGAGTGAATGTAATCTTATATATTCTGTGCTTTTATTCTGAAAGAGCTGTAATAAAGGATCAGCTGATGACACTGTGCTTGTTGTTGAGTGTTTGCAGGTACAGACGGTGAGTTGAGGTGGAAATGTGTAGAGGGATGGAGGTTGGGGTGGAGGGTTGAGTGGGGTGGAGGTTGGGGTGGAGGGTGGAGTGGGGTGGAGGTTGGGGTGGAGGGTGGAGTGGGATGGAGGTTGGGGTGGAGTGGGATGGAGGTTGGGGTGAGGGATGGAGGTTGGGGTGGGGGGTGGGGAGTGGAGAGGGATGGAGGTTGGGACGGAGGTTAGGGTGAGGGATGGAGGTTTGGGTGGGGGTGGGGGTGGAGAGGGATGGAGGTTGGGGTGAGGGATGGAGGGTGGAGAGGGATGGAGGTTGGGGTGGGGGTGGGGGTGGAGAGGGATGGAGGTTGGGGTGGAGGGTGGAGAGGGATGGAGGTTGGGGTGAGGGATGGAGGTTGGGGTGGGGGTGGAGAGGGATGGAGGTTGGGGTGAGGGATGGTGGTTGGGGTGGGGGGTGGGGGTGGCGAGGGATGGACAACAACCCTGACTCTACTGCTCCAGCTTTCATTAAGGTTCATTAGTAACATGTCCATCAATCACTTTAATTATCACCAGTGAAAGCTATAAATGCTTTGAATTGACTGAATTTCTGCTTATATAATACCAACTCAATAACATAACTCAATAATAAAATAATAACTCAATAATAAAAATCTGCTCTTGCATGCTAAAGTGAGTCATAATAAAATACAAACACACTCTAAACTAATGACCAACAATGAAAAAAAATTGCATTAATTGTATATTAATTACAAGTTTAAGATTTTGTGAAGAAACCAGGACACTGGACATTAAAACTCCGCCCACTGTGAAGCATGGTGGTGGTGGCAGACTTGTCCCAGATATTTAACATGCCAGATATCTGGATTTTGTCTGCGAGGTGTCAGCGAGCCTCTTTGATGCGTCGTTGAGTAGATCACACACAAAGATTGCCGAGCGCTGATCACCTGCTGATTTTCCCACGATCACAGACTGATCTGTCGGTGAGCTCGTTAATTTGCAAATCGGGCTTAAAATCCTGTAGTGTGAACTAGGCTTTAGAGGTAGCTGGTCAGTCATTAATTTTCAGTTTGAAGATAATACTACAGTCTTTATGGAGCAGTTACAGATGTCTCCAAAATATTACAACAATTCACACATTCTCCAAAGCCTCTGGTCTAAAAATAAATTTGTGAAGTGATGCTAGTTCATCAACTTCAGAGGCTGAGGCACGGGGAGAACATGCAAACTCCAACAGGCCCCTGCCTGTTTGACCCCGGGATTCAAACCCAGGACCTTCTTGCTGTGAGGCAACAGTGCTGACCACTAAGCCACCGTGTTGCCCACCCTAAAAATTAATTGGCTGAATTTTTTTTATATATCGACAATGTTTGGTTCCATATTCCCAGACAATTATTTAAGAAATTAGAATGAATATAGGTTTCGCTAACGTGTGACTTCACTGTTCAGTGTCTCCCAATTAAATTATCCCAGTTTCTTCAACAGGTTATATTATACTAGAAGATCCTATATAATCATAATTTAATAACAACACACCACTATGACATTTACACACACACACACAGATAGATAGATAGATAGATAGATAGATAGATAGATAGATAGATAGATAGATAGATAGATAGATAGATAGAAATGAATTTTAAAATTTTAAATGGGATTTATCCATCCAGTGTCTCTGTCACACTTCTGGGATTTGACCTCATAACCTTCATAAACAGAGAAGTGTAACTCCTGAACTCTGACTGGAATCGTGTGTAACCTCTGAACTTTCTCACCTTCTGAGCTTTGGCACAAAGTCGGAGCGAGATCGGCCCATTCCCAAGATTTACACCAAAACAGGAGACAAAGGTTTCACAATTCTCATCTCTTCTTTTCTCTCTCTTTGTACACGGACATAAACACACTGAGCCTCAGCATTTCCACCTGCATTATTTCACACTGAGCCTCAACATGGGACTGTTTTCTGTCCACTGAATTCTCCTAGGATTTTCCAGCACTTTCACAGGAGAGAGGCGGCCCAAAGAGGATTGTGTTTTTGAAGCTTTGGGTACGCCCAATATAATTTCAGGTCTCTGTTTTTAAAAATTAATATTACCCTCAATATTATTTAATGAAAATCGTCTCTTTCAGTCTTACTGAGATCATCAGGGTATATACACCATGGGACTGTCAGGAAAGATTTGCTGATAAATAACAGAATCTATGTGAATGAAGGCAATCTGACAATAATAACTGATAAGTCTAGTCAGCAAACACGTTGTGTTAAATCAATTAACTCACTCGTCAACCTGAGAGAGCCACATTAGTGTGTGTGCAACATGCATTGTGTGTGTGTCTGTGTGTGTGACAGAGAGGAAGAGAAATAAGCAGAAATCATCACAATAGACTCAGTCTGACTGCAGCCACTAAACCACTCCAAGTGGCAAATGAAAGTAAAATAAAACACACTGTACACAGTACAAACATGTGGGACATCAACAGATGTTTCTGCAGCTAAAAAAAACACACTGAATCTGAAGGAGACGTTTCTGTTTCAGCCTGATGATGATTTTAACTGTAAAAGTGAAAACAGGTGAATTTTCACATGTTCATAAACATCCTGAAGCACACGATTTAAATATCAAGAAGAAATTATCAGAAAGAAATCTTAATTCACAATAATAACTTACAAACTATCAGATTTGATCAAATTTCAAAAAATGAAACCTGTTGTGTTTTATAGGTTTTAGTGGAAGCTGGTGTTTTTTAAAATATTTTTATTTTTGTCACAACACATAAAATCATACAGATACAAGAGCTTCAGTTAAATTAACATCAGAATGGGGAAAAGTGATTTCTGTGACTCTCAGTCTGGCATGGTGTTTGGTGACAGATGGACAGGTTTGTGTTTCACAGTAAGAGCTGATCTGGAATTTTCACACCCAACTATCTCTAGAGATTATACAGTGTAGAGTGTAAATATTACACACTGACATAAAGAGCAAAACACACTCAGTGAGCAGGACACCATTCTGAGAAACTCAAACCGGTCTGTATGGTTTAGATACATGCATGAACATGTCTACAGCTTTCTTAATAAACTGGATGATACATGTGTTTTCATTTTCCTGTGTATTCGTTTCTGCATTTAGGTAATTTAGTTAATGTTGCAAAATTGTCTAGATAAAAATGTAAAGAAATGTACATTGTTGCCTCAGGGCTGGCTGTCAGTGGATTCATTTTCCTGATCAGAGTAATTTATATAGAAATATAGTAAACAATGATGCTGTATAATAAGGCACTCTTTTACATTACATTTAGATAAAAATGTAAATATAAAAACAGGGACAATATCAGGGTGGATGAAGTCCAAAAAACAATGTTACCTGTTTTAGAAACAAAACAATCTGTTTAAAAGATTAAAAGAAAAAAGAAATAAAATCTCAACAAATATAACCTTCACACCCTTAAATCTTGGGAAATATACATAAGAAATATTTACAATGAAGATACTAGTTACTACGTACAAAAATACAAATTATACACAAGTTTAAAACCAGAATCACATCAAGAGAACAACAGAATTAAGTCTGAAGCACACAAACACCACTTCCAGCTGAAATACTGCCAACATCACCCTCAGTGTAACAGAGGACAGAAAAAAACTAATATTATATATATATATATATATATATATATATATATATATATATATATATATATATATATATATATATATATATATATATATATATATATATATATATAAATTAAAAAAAAGGGTGGTGTGTGTGTGTGGTCCTCATCTCCATCTCCTGGTCTCTCCTAGAAAAACAGAGAGAAAGAAACAGGATCAGCTCTGAGCTGAGATTTAATGTGAGCTCAGGTTTTTCTGCTGGATTTTCAGTCCACACACAGATTTTTATTCCATATGACACTGTAAACATCATCATGTCTTACTCTCTCAGTTCAGCAGGAAGACACACAGTCACACTTTAAGACTTGTCAGAGGAAGAATCTCCTTCAGAAGATGGAGCACGTTTGAAGCCTGAAACACAGATGATGGACAGACAGTTATTTATCAGTTTATCAGTTCAGATTAAAAACAAGCAAAATATTCATCAAATCTCCTTCAAGAATTAGAAAGTGTAAATCTGTTCTCTGAAAACTTCACATCTGCCTCCTTCCTCCTCTCACCAGAGTTCTTCTTCTTCCAGACCATAATTCCAGCAACAACGGCAACGAGAACAATGAGAGCCACGAGAACACCAACGATGATAGGCATCAGTCCTCCACCTGTTAAATCAGCACAGAGTCTTTATTATCTGCTGCATCAGGAAATCAGATTTATTGTTTATACTGTATGTGGAGTTGATCAGGACCTTTTGGTACTTCTAGCACTAACTCCTCCTTCAAGCTGCTGTGCTGAATCACGCAGGTGTAGGTGTGTTTCTGCAGATCCTCAGCTGGGACTTTCAGAATGCTTCTCTTCTGGAAGCTTCCATCCTGGTTGGGTAACGTCTCTCTGAGCTCCACGTCCTCGTTCACGTCCTCTCCGTCCTTCCTCCAGGAGATCATCACCTCTTTGGGGAAGAAACCTGTAGCGTGACACACCACCTCTGGAGAAGGCGAGTGTTTCTGGATCACTGATGCTGTAGGAGGATCTGCAGAGACACACAGAGACAGAAATATGAAAAGTCTCTTCTGTTCTTCATGTAGAAACTCCTCATGTGAACCCTGATGAGGAATAATCTGTATTCCTGCTGAGGACGTTCTTCATCAAGTTTCCACCAGTTTATGTGTTTTAGTGAAGATGGAGACACTGGAATGGTTTCTGCAGGAAAGGAGGAAAGTTTACAGCAGAAACGTTTAAGCTTCATCACGCTGTTAAAGAGCATCTGCTGTGAGCAGAACAGGAGACAATAAACAGCATCTTCATCACTTTCTCATCATCATCATCATCATCATCATCATCATCATCATCATCATCACTCTTTACAGTGTTTCTAAACTGTTAGAATCTAAACTTCATTAAACTTTCATCTTGTTTTTGTTGATATTTTTTCTCTTCCATCTGAAAAGTCTTCCTCTGTGTATCTGAAATAAAACATCACTGTTCTGCTGAAATATTTTGCTGTTTTCACTTTACACACTGAACTATCTGAAGAACCTCGTCACCTCATTTCCCCCTCAGTGAAGGTCAGTGTTATTGGTCATGTGGTCAATATTTTCTGCTACAAAGATGTGAAAGAGTTTAGAGTTGGAGAGAAAAATAGATTCATACTTTTAATCATACAAACAGAAAATCTCTAAATGTACAGCTTTTAAAGAATAAACTCATTTTACATTTAGAGATTTAAATAACCAGACCACATGAGAAGTGTGTGTGTGTGTGTGTTACAGTAACCAGACCACAGGAGAAGTGTGTGTGTGTGTGTGTTACAGTAACCAGACCACAGAAGTGTGTGTGTGTGTTACAGTAACCAGACCACAGGAGAAGTGTGTGTGTGTGTGTTACAGTAACCAGACCACAGGAGAAGTGTGTGTGTGTTACAGTAACCAGACCACAGGAGAAGTGTGTGTGTGTGTGTGTGTGTGTGTGTTACAGTAACCAGACCACAGGAGAAGTGTGTGTGTGTGTGTGTTACAGTAACCAGACCACAGGAGAAGTGTGTGTGTGTGTGTGTGTTACAGTAACCAGACCACAGGAGAAGAGTGTGTGTGTGTGTGTGTTACAGTAACCAGACCACAGGAGAAGTGTGTGTGTGTGTGTGTGTTACAGTAACCAGACCACAGGAGAAGTGTGTGTGTGTGTGTGTGTGTTACAGTAACCAGACCACAGGAGAAGTGTGTGTGTGTGTGTGTTACAGTAACCAGACCACAGGAGAAGTGTGTGTGTGTGTTACAGTAACCAGACCACAGGAGAAGTGTGTGTGTGTGTGTGTGTGTGTTACAGTAACCAGACCACAGGAGAAGAGTGTGTGTGTGTGTTACAGTAACCAGACCACAGGAGAAGAGTGTGTGTGTGTGTTACAGTAACCAGACCACAGGAGAAGTGTGTGTGTGTGTGTTACAGTAACCAGACCACAGGAGAAGTGTGTGTGTGTGTGTTACAGTAACCAGACCACAGGAGAAGTGTGTGTGTGTGTGTGTTACAGTAACCAGACCACAGAAGTGTGTGTGTGTGTGTGTGTTACAGTAACCAGACCACAGGAGAAGTGTGTGTGTGTGTGTGTGTGTGTGTGTGTTACAGTAACCAGACCACAGGAGAAGTGTGTGTGTGTGTGTGTTACAGTAACCAGACCACAGGAGAAGTGTGTGTGTGTGTGTGTGTGTGTGTGTTACAGTAACCAGACCACAGGAGAAGTGTGTGTGTGTGTGTGTGTGTTACAGTAACCAGACCACAGGAGAAGTGTGTGTGTGTGTGTGTGTTACAGTAACCAGACCACAGGAGAAGTGTGTGTGTGTGTGTGTTACAGTAACCAGACCACAGGAGAAGTGTGTGTGTGTGTGTGTGTTACAGTAACCAGACCACAGGAGAAGTGTGTGTGTGTGTGTGTGTTACAGTAACCAGACCACAGGAGAAGTGTGTGTGTGTGTGTGTTACAGTAACCAGACCACAGGAGAAGTGTGTGTGTGTGTGTGTTACAGTAACCAGACCACAGGAGAAGTGTGTGTGTGTGTGTTACAGTAACCAGACCACAGGAGAAGTGTGTGTGTGTGTGTGTGTGTTACAGTAACCAGACCACAGGAGAAGTGTGTGTGTGTGTGTGTTACAGTAACCAGACCACAGGAGAAGTGTGTGTGTGTGTGTGTTACAGTAACCAGACCACAGGAGAAGAGTGTGTGTGTGTTTGTGTGTTACAGTAACCAGACCACAGGAGAAGTGTGTGTGTGTGTGTGTGTTACAGTAACCAGACCACAGGAGAAGTGTGTGTGTGTGTGTGTGTGTTACAGTAACCAGACCACAGGAGAAGTGTGTGTGTGTGTGTTACAGTAACCAGACCACAGGAGAAGTGTGTGTGTGTGTGTTACAGTAACCAGACCACAGGAGAAGTGTGTGTGTGTGTTACAGTAACCAGACCACAGGAGAAGTGTGTGTGTGTGTTTGTGTGTTACAGTAACCAGACCACAGGAGAAGTGTGTGTGTGTTACAGTAACCAGACCACAGAAGTGTGTGTGTGTGTGTGTGTTACAGTAACCAGACCACAGGAGAAGTGTGTGTGTGTGTGTGTGTGTGTTACAGTAACCAGACCACAGGAGAAGTGTGTGTGTGTGTGTGTGTGTGTGTTACAGTAACCAGACCACAGGAGAAGTGTGTGTGTGTGTGTGTTACAGTAACCAGACAACAGGAGAAGTGTGTGTGTGTGTGTGTTACAGTAACCAGACCACAGGAGAAGAGTGTGTGTGTGTTTGTGTGTTACAGTAACCAGACCACAGGAGAAGTGTGTGTGTGTGTGTGTGTTACAGTAACCAGACCACAGGAGAAGTGTGTGTGTGTGTGTGTGTGTTACAGTAACCAGACCACAGGAGAAGTGTGTGTGTGTGTGTTACAGTAACCAGACCACAGGAGAAGTGTGTGTGTGTTACAGTAACCAGACCACAGGAGAAGTGTGTGTGTGTGTGTGTGTTACAGTAACCAGACCACAGGAGAAGTGTGTGTGTGTTACAGTAACCAGACCACAGAAGTGTGTGTGTGTGTGTGTGTTACAGTAACCAGACCACAGGAGAAGTGTGTGTGTGTGTGTGTTACAGTAACCAGACCACAGGAGAAGTGTGTGTGTGTGTGTGTGTGTGTTACAGTAACCAGACCACAGGAGAAGTGTGTGTGTGTGTGTGTGTGTTACAGTAACCAGACCACAGGAGAAGTGTGTGTGTGTGTGTGTGTTACAGTAACCAGACCACAGGAGAAGTGTGTGTGTGTGTGTTACAGTAACCAGACCACAGGAGAAGTGTGTGTGTGTGTGTGTGTGTGTGTGTGTTACAGTAACCAGACCACAGGAGAAGTGTGTGTGTGTGTGTGTTACAGTAACCAGACCACAGGAGAAGTGTGTGTGTGTGTGTTACAGTAACCAGACCACAGGAGAAGTGTGTGTGTGTGTGTGTGTGTGTGTTACAGTAACCAGACCACAGGAGAAGTGTGTGTGTGTGTGTGTGTGTGTGTATGTTACAGTAACTAGACCACAGGAGAAGTGTGTGTGTGTGTGTGTGTGTGTGTTACAGTAACCAGACCACAGGAGAAGTGTGTGTGTGTGTGTGTGTTACAGTAACCAGACCACAGGAGAAGTGTGTGTGTGTGTGTGTGTGTGTGTGTTACAGTAACCAGACCACAGGAGAAGTGTGTGTGTGTGTTACAGTAACCAGACCACAGGAGAAGTGTGTGTGTGTGTGTTACAGTAACCAGACCACAGGAGAAGTGTGTGTGTGTGTTACAGTAACCAGACCACAGGAGAAGTGTGTGTGTGTGTGTGTTACAGTAACCAGACCACAGGAGAAGTGTGTGTGTGTGTGTGTGTGTGTGTTACAGTAACCAGACCACAGAAGTGTGTGTGTGTGTGTGTGTGTGTGTGTTACAGTAACCAGACCACATGAGAAGTGTGTGTGTGTGTGTGTGTTACAGTAACCAGACCACAGGAGAAGTGTGTGTGTGTGTGTGTGTTACAGTAACCAGACCACAGGAGAAGTGTGTGTGTGTGTGTGTGTGTGTTACAGTAACCAGACCACAGGAGAAGTGTGTGTGTGTGTGTTACAGTAACCAGACCACAGGAGAAGTGTGTGTGTGTGTGTTACAGTAACCAGACCACAGGAGAAGTGTGTGTGTGTGTGTGTGTGTGTGTGTGTGTGTGTTACAGTAACCAGACCACAGGAGAAGTGTGTGTGTGTGTGTGTTACAGTAACCAGACCACAGGAGAAGTGTGTGTGTGTGTGTGTTACAGTAACCAGACCACAGGAGAAGTGTGTGTGTGTGTGTGTGTTACAGTAACCAGACCACAGGAGAAGTGTGTGTGTGTGTGTGTGTGTTACAGTAACCAGACCACAGGAGAAGAGTGTGTGTGTGTGTTACAGTAACCAGACCACAGGAGAAGAGTGTGTGTGTGTGTGTGTGTTACAGTAACCAGACCACAGGAGAAGTGTGTGTGTGTGTGTGTGTGTGTTACAGTAACCAGACCACAGGAGAAGTGTGTGTGTGTGTGTGTGTTACAGTAACCAGACCACAGGAGAAGTGTGTGTGTGTGTGTTACAGTAACCAGACCACAGGAGAAGTGTGTGTGTGTGTGTGTTACAGTAACCAGACCACAGGAGAAGTGTGTGTGTGTGTGTGTGTTACAGTAACCAGACCACAGAAGTGTGTGTGTGTGTGTGTGTGTTACAGTAACCAGACCACAGGAGAAGTGTGTGTGTGTGTGTGTTACAGTAACCAGACCACAGGAGAAGTGTGTGTGTGTGTGTGTGTTACAGTAACCAGACCACAGGAGAAGTGTGTGTGTGTGTGTGTGTGTGTGTTACAGTAACCAGACCACAGGAGAAGTGTGTGTGTGTGTGTGTGTGTGTGTGTTACAGTAACCAGACCACAGGAGAAGTGTGTGTGTGTGTGTGTTACAGTAACCAGACCACAGGAGAAGTGTGTGTGTGTGTGTGTGTGTGTTACAGTAACCAGACCACAGGAGAAGTGTGTGTGTGTGTGTGTGTGTTACAGTAACCAGACCACAGGAGAAGTGTGTGTGTGTGTGTGTGTGTGTGTGTTACAGTAACCAGACCACAGGAGAAGTGTGTGTGTGTGTGTGTGTTACAGTAACCAGACCACAGGAGAAGTGTGTGTGTGTGTGTGTGTGTGTGTTACAGTAACCAGACCACAGGAGAAGTGTGTGTGTGTGTGTGTTACAGTAACCAGACCAGAGGAGAAGTGTGTGTGTGTGTTACAGTACCCAGACCACAGGAGAAGTGTGTGTGTGTGTGTTACAGTAACCAGACCACAGGAGAAGTGTGTGTGTGTGTGTGTGTGTTACAGTAACCAGACCACAGGAGAAGTGTGTGTGTGTGTGTTCCAGTAACCAGACCACAGGAGAAGTGTGTGTGTGTTACAGTAACCAGACCACAGGAGAAGTGTGTGTGTGTGTGTGTGTTACAGTAACCAGACCACAGGAGAAGTGTGTGTGTGTGTTACAGTAACCAGACCACAGGAGAAGTGTGTGTGTGTTACAGTAACCAGACCACAGGAGAAGTGTGTGTGTGTGTGTTACAGTAACCAGACCACAGGAGAAGTGTGTGTGTGTGTGTGTGTGTGTTACAGTAACCAGACCACAGGAGAAGTGTGTGTGTGTTACAGTAACCAGACCACAGGAGGTGTGTGTGTGTGTGTGTTACAGTAACCAGACCACAGGAGAAGTGTGTGTGTGTGTGTGTTACAGTAACCAGACCACAGGAGAAGTGTGTGTGTGTGTGTGTGTGTGTGTTACAGTAACCAGACCACAGGAGAAGTGTGTGTGTGTGTGTGTGTGTTACAGTAACCAGACCACAGGAGAAGTGTGTGTGTGTGTGTGTTACAGTAACCAGACCACAGGAGAAGTGTGTGTGTGTGTGTTACAGTAACCAGACCACAGGAGAAGTGTGTGTGTGTGTGTGTGTGTGTGTGTTACAGTAACCAGACCACAGGAGAAGTGTGTGTGTGTGTGTTACAGTAACCAGACCACAGGAGAAGTGTGTGTGTGTGTGTTACAGTAACCAGACCACAGGAGAAGTGTGTGTGTGTGTGTGTGTGTGTTACAGTAACCAGACCACAGGAGAAGTGTGTGTGTGTGTGTGTGTGTGTGTGTTACAGTAACCAGACCACAGGAGAAGTGTGTGTGTGTGTGTGTGTGTGTGTTACAGTAACCAGACCACAGGAGAAGTGTGTGTGTGTGTGTGTGTTACAGTAACCAGACCACAGGAGAAGTGTGTGTGTGTGTGTGTGTGTGTGTTACAGTAACCAGACCACAGGAGAAGTGTGTGTGTGTGTTACAGTAACCAGACCACAGGAGAAGTGTGTGTGTGTGTGTGTGTGTTACAGTAACCAGACCACAGGAGAAGTGTGTGTGTGTGTTACAGTAACCAGACCACAGGAGAAGTGTGTGTGTGTGTGTGTTACAGTAACCAGACCACAGGAGAAGTGTGTGTGTGTGTGTGTGTGTGTTACAGTAACCAGACCACAGGAGAAGTGTGTGTGTGTGTGTTACAGTAACCAGACCACAGGAGAAGTGTGTGTGTGTGTGTGTGTTACAGTAACCAGACCACAGGAGAAGTGTGTGTGTGTGTGTGTGTTACAGTAACCAGACCACAGGAGAAGTGTGTGTGTGTGTGTGTGTGTGTGTTACAGTAACCAGACCACAGGAGAAGTGTGTGTGTGTGTGTGTGTGTGTTACAGTAACCAGACCACAGGAGAAGTGTGTGTGTGTGTGTGTTACAGTAACCAGACCACAGGAGAAGTGTGTGTGTGTGTGTGTTACAGTAACCAGACCACAGGAGAAGTGTGTGTGTGTGTGTGTGTGTGTGTGTGTTACAGTAACCAGACCACAGGAGAAGTGTGTGTGTGTGTGTGTTACAGTAACCAGACCACAGGAGAAGTGTGTGTGTGTGTGTGTGTTACAGTAACCAGACCACAGGAGAAGTGTGTGTGTGTGTGTGTGTGTTACAGTAACCAGACCACAGGAGAAGTGTGTGTGTGTGTGTGTGTGTGTGTTACAGTAACCAGACCACAGGAGAAGTGTGTGTGTGTGTGTGTGTGTTACAGTAACCAGACCACAGGAGAAGAGTGTGTGTGTGTGTGTGTTACAGTAACCAGACCACAGGAGAAGTGTGTGTGTGTGTTACAGTAACCAGACCACAGGAGAAGTGTGTGTGTGTGTGTGTGTGTGTTACAGTAACCAGACCACAGGAGAAGTGTGTGTGTGTGTGTGTTACAGTAACCAGACCACAGGAGAAGTGTGTGTGTGTGTGTGTTACAGTAACCAGACCACAGGAGAAGTGTGTGTGTGTGTGTGTTACAGTAACCAGACCACAGGAGAAGTGTGTGTGTGTGTGTGTGTGTGTGTGTTACAGTAACCAGACCACAGGAGAAGTGTGTGTGTGTGTGTGTGTTACAGTAACCAGACCACAGGAGAAGTGTGTGTGTGTGTGTGTGTGTGTTACAGTAACCAGACCACAGGAGAAGTGTGTGTGTGTGTGTGTTACAGTAACCAGACCACAGGAGAAGTGTGTGTGTGTGTGTGTGTTACAGTAACCAGACCACAGGAGAAGTGTGTGTGTGTGTGTGTTACAGTAACCAGACCACAGGAGAAGTGTGTGTGTGTGTGTGTGTGTGTGTTACAGTAACCAGACCACAGGAGAAGTGTGTGTGTGTGTGTGTGTGTATGTTACAGTAACTAGACCACAGGAGAAGTGTGTGTGTGTGTGTGTTACAGTAACCAGACCACAGGAGAAGTGTGTGTGTGTGTGTGTGTTACAGTAACCAGACCACAGGAGAAGTGTGTGTGTGTGTGTGTGTGTGTGTGTGTTACAGTAACCAGACCACAGGAGAAGTGTGTGTGTGTGTGTGTTACAGTAACCAGACCACAGGAGAAGTGTGTGTGTGTGTGTGTGTGTGTGTTACAGTAACCAGACCACAGGAGAAGTGTGTGTGTGTGTGTTACAGTAACCAGACCACAGGAGAAGTGTGTGTGTGTGTGTGTTACAGTGACCAGACCACAGGAGAAGTGTGTGTGTGTGTGTGTCACAGTAAGCAGACCACAGGAGAAGTGTGTGTGTGTGTGTTACAGTAACCAGACCACAGGAGAAGTGTGTGTGTGTGTGTGTGTTACAGTAACCAGACCACAGGAGAAGTGTGTGTGTGTGTGTGTGTTACAGTAACCAGACCACAGGAGAAGTGTGTGTGTGTGTGTGTGTTACAGTAACCAGACCACAGGAGAAGTGTGTGTGTGTGTTACAGTAACCAGACCACAGGAGAAGTGTGTGTGTGTGTGTGTGTGTGTTACAGTAACCAGACCACAGAAGTGTGTGTGTGTGTGTGTGTGTGTGTGTGTTACAGTAACCAGACCACAGGAGAAGTGTGTGTGTGTGTGTTACAGTAACCAGACCACAGGAGAAGTGTGTGTGTGTGTGTGTGTTACAGTAACCAGACCACAGGAGAAGTGTGTGTGTGTGTGTGTGTGTGTTACAGTAACCAGACCACAGGAGAAGTGTGTGTGTGTGTGTGTGTTACAGTAACCAGACCACAGGAGAAGTGTGTGTGTGTGTGTGTTACAGTAACCAGACCACAGGAGAAGAGTGTGTGTGTGTTTGTGTGTTACAGTAACCAGACCACAGGAGAAGTGTGTGTGTGTGTGTGTGTGTGTGTGTTACAGTAACCAGACCACAGGAGAAGTGTGTGTGTGTGTGTGTGTTACAGTAACCAGACCACAGGAGAAGTGTGTGTGTGTGTGTGTGTTACAGTAACCAGACCACAGGAGAAGTGTGTGTGTGTGTGTGTTACAGTAACCAGACCACAGGAGAAGTGTGTGTGTGTGTGTGTGTGTTACAGTAACCAGACCACAGGAGAAGTGTGTGTGTGTGTGTGTTACAGTAACCAGACCACAGGGGAAGAGTGTGTGTGTGTGTGTTACAGTAACCAGACCACAGGAGAAGTGTGTGTGTGTGTGTGTTACAGTAACCAGACCACAGGAGAAGTGTGTGTGTGTGTGTGTGTGTTACAGTAACCAGACCACAGGAGAAGTGTGTGTGTGTGTGTGTGTTACAGTAACCAGACCACAGGAGAAGTGTGTGTGTGTGTGTTACAGTAACCAGACCACAGGAGAAGTGTGTGTGTGTGTGTGTGTGTGTTACAGTAACCAGACCACAGGAGAAGTGTGTGTGTGTGTGTGTGTTACAGTAACCAGACCACAGGAGAAGTGTGTGTGTGTGTGTGTGTGTTACAGTAACCAGACCACAGGAGAAGTGTGTGTGTGTGTGTGTGTGTTACAGTAACCAGACCACAGGAGAAGTGTGTGTGTGTGTGTTACAGTAACCAGACCACAGGAGAAGTGTGTGTGTGTGTGTGTGTTACAGTAACCAGACCACAGGAGAAGTGTGTGTGTGTGTGTGTGTTACAGTAACCAGACCACAGGAGAAGTGTGTGTGTGTGTGTGTGTGTGTGTTACAGTAACCAGACCACAGGAGAAGTGTGTGTGTGTGTGTGTGTTACAGTAACCAGACCACAGGAGAAGTGTGTGTGTGTGTGTGTGTTACAGTAACCAGACCACAGGAGAAGTGTGTGTGTGTGTGTGTGTGTGTTACAGTAACCAGACCACAGGAGAAGTGTGTGTGTGTGTGTGTGTGTGTGTTACAGTAACCAGACCACAGGAGAAGTGTGTGTGTGTGTGTGTGTGTGTGTTACAGTAACCAGACCACAGGAGAAGTGTGTGTGTGTGTGTGTGTTACAGTAACCAGACCACAGGAGAAGTGTGTGTGTGTGTGTGTGTGTTACAGTAACCAGACCACAGGAGAAGTGTGTGTGTGTGTGTGTTACAGTAACCAGACCACAGGAGAAGTGTGTGTGTGTGTGTGTGTTACAGTAACCAGACCACAGGAGAAGTGTGTGTGTGTGTGTGTTACAGTAACCAGACCACAGGAGAAGTGTGTGTGTGTGTGTGTGTGTGTGTTACAGTAACCAGACCACAGGAGAAGTGTGTGTGTGTGTGTGTGTGTGTGTTACAGTAACCAGACCACAGGAGAAGTGTGTGTGTGTGTGTGTGTTACAGTAACCAGACCACAGGAGAAGTGTGTGTGTGTGTGTTACAGTAACCAGACCACAGGAGAAGTGTGTGTGTGTGTGTGTTACAGTAACCAGACCACAGGAGAAGTGTGTGTGTGTGTGTGTGTGTGTGTGTTACAGTAACCAGACCACAGGAGAAGTGTGTGTGTGTGTGTGTGTGTGTGTGTGTTACAGTAACCAGACCACAGGAGAAGTGTGTGTGTGTGTGTTACAGTAACCAGACCACAGGAGAAGTGTGTGTGTGTGTGTGTGTTACAGTAACCAGACCACAGGAGAAGTGTGTGTGTGTGTGTGTGTTACAGTAACCAGACCACAGGAGAAGTGTGTGTGTGTGTGTTACAGTAACCAGACCACAGGAGAAGTGTGTGTGTGTGTGTGTTACAGTAACCAGACCACAGGAGAAGTGTGTGTGTGTGTGTTACAGTAACCAGACCACAGGAGAAGTGTGTGTGTGTGTGTGTGTTACAGTAACCAGACCACAGGAGAAGTGTGTGTGTGTGTGTGTGTGTGTTACAGTAACCAGACCACAGGAGAAGTGTGTGTGTGTGTTACAGTAACCAGACCACAGGAGAAGTGTGTGTGTGTGTGTGTGTTACAGTAACCAGACCACAGGAGAAGTGTGTGTGTGTGTGTGTTACAGTAACCAGACCACAGGAGAAGTGTGTGTGTGTGTGTGTTACAGTAACCAGACCACAGGAGAAGTGTGTGTGTGTGTGTGTTACAGTAACCAGACCACAGGAGAAGTGTGTGTCTGTGTGTTACAGTAACCAGACCACAGGAGAAGTGTGTGTGTGTGTGTGTGTTACAGTAACCAGACCACAGGAGAAGTGTGTGTGTGTTACAGTAACCAGACCACAGGAGAAGAGTGTGTGTGTGTTACAGTAACCAGACCACAGGAGAAGTGTGTGTGTGTGTGTTACAGTAACCAGACCACAGGAGAAGTGTGTGTGTGTTACAGTAACCAGACCACAGGAGAAGTGTGTGTGTGTGTGTGTTACAGTAACCAGACCACAGGAGAAGTGTGTGTGTGTGTGTGTTACAGTAACCAGACCACAGGAGAAGTGTGTGTGTGTGTGTTACAGTAACCAGACCACAGGAGAAGTGTGTGTGTGTGTGTGTGTGTGTGTGTTACAGTAACCAGACCACAGGAGAAGTGTGTGTGTGTGTGTGTGTGTATGTTACAGTAACTAGACCACAGGAGAAGTGTGTGTGTGTGTGTGTGTGTGTGTGTGTGTTACAGTAACCAGACCACAGGAGAAGTGTGTGTGTGTGTGTGTGTTACAGTAACCAGACCACAGGAGACGTGTGTGTGTGTGTGTGTGTGTGTGTGTGTGTGTGTTACAGTAACCAGACCACAGGAGAAGTGTGTGTGTGTGTTACAGTAACCAGACCACAGGAGAAGTGTGTGTGTGTGTGTTACAGTAACCAGACCACAGGAGAAGTGTGTGTGTGTGTTACAGTAACCAGACCACAGGAGAAGTGTGTGTGTGTGTGTGTTACAGTAACCAGACCACAGGAGAAGTGTGTGTGTGTGTGTGTTAAAGTAAGCAGACCACAGAAGTGTGTGTGTGTGTGTTACAGTAACCAGACCACATGAGAAGTGTGTGTGTGTGTGTGTGTTACAGTAACCAGACCACAGGAGAAGTGTGTGTGTGTGTGTGTGTTACAGTAACCAGACCACAGGAGAAGTGTGTGTGTGTGTGTGTGTGTGTTACAGTAACCAGACCACAGGAGAAGTGTGTGTGTGTGTGTTACAGTAACCAGACCACAGGAGAAGTGTGTGTGTGTGTGTGTTACAGTAACCAGACCACAGGAGAAGTGTGTGTGTGTGTGTGTGTGTGTGTGTTACAGTAACCAGACCACAGGAGAAGTGTGTGTGTGTGTGTTACAGTAACCAGACCACAGGAGAAGTGTGTGTGTGTGTGTGTTACAGTAACCAGACCACAGGAGAAGTGTGTGTGTGTGTGTGTGTTACAGTAACCAGACCAGAGGAGAAGTGTGTGTGTGTGTTACAGTAACCAGACCACAGGAGAAGTGTGTGTGTGTGTGTGTTACAGTAACCAGACCACAGGAGAAGTGTGTGTGTGTGTGTTACAGTAACCAGACCACAGGAGAAGTGTGTGTGTGTGTGTGTGTGTGTGTGTTACAGTAACCAGACCACAGGAGAAGTGTGTGTGTTACAGTAACTAGACCACAGGAGAAGTGTGTGTGTGTGTGTGTGTTACAGTAACCAGACCACAGGAGAAGTGTGTGTGTGTGTGTGTTACAGTAACCAGACCACAGGAGAAGTGTGTGTGTGTGTGTTACAGTAACCAGACCACAGGAGAAGTGTGTGTGTGTTTGTTACAATAACCAGACCACAGGAGAAGTGTGTGTGTGTGTGTTACAGTAACCAGACCACAGGAGAAGTGTGTGTGTGTGTGTTACAGTAACCAGACCACAGGAGGTGTGTGTGTGTGTGTGTGTTACAGTAACCAGGCCACAGGAGAAGTGTGTGTGTGTGTTACAGTAACCAGACCACAGGAGAAGTGTGTGTGTGTGTGTTACAGTAACCAGACCACAGGAGAAGTGTGTGTGTGTTACAGTAACCAGACCACAGGAGAAGTGTGTGTGTGTGTGTGTTACAGTAACCAGACCACAGGAGAAGTGTGTGTGTGTGTGTGTTACAGTAACCAGACCACAGGAGAAGTGTGTGTGTGTGTTACAGTAACCAGACCACAGGAGAAGTGTGTGTGTGTGTGTTACAGTAACCAGACCACAGGAGAAGTGTGTGTGTGTTACAGTAACCAGACCACAGGAGAAGTGTGTGTGTGTGTTACAGTAACCAGACCACAGGAGAAGTGTGTGTGTGTGTGTTACAGTAACCAGACCACAGGAGAAGTGTGTGTGTGTTACAGTAACCAGACCACAGGAGAAGTGTGTGTGTGTGTGTGTTACAGTAACCAGACCACAGGAGAAGTGTGTGTGTGTGTGTGTTACAGTAACCAGACCACAGGAGAAGTGTGTGTGTGTGTGTTACAGTAACCAGACCACAGGAGAAGTGTGTGTGTGTGTGTGTGTGTGTGTTACAGTAACCAGACCACAGGAGAAGTGTGTGTGTGTGTGTGTGTGTATGTTACAGTAACTAGACCACAGGAGAAGTGTGTGTGTGTGTGTGTGTGTGTGTGTTACAGTAACCAGACCACAGGAGAAGTGTGTGTGTGTGTGTGTGTTACAGTAACCAGACCACAGGAGAAGTGTGTGTGTGTGTGTGTGTGTGTTACAGTAACCAGACCACAGGAGAAGTGTGTGTGTGTGTTACAGTAACCAGACCACAGGAGAAGTGTGTGTGTGTGTGTTACAGTAACCAGACCACAGGAGAAGTGTGTGTGTGTGTTACAGTAACCAGACCACAGGAGAAGTGTGTGTGTGTGTGTGTTACAGTAACCAGACCACAGGAGAAGTGTGTGTGTGTGTGTTACAGTAACCAGACCACATGAGAAGTGTGTGTGTGTGTGTGTGTTACAGTAACCAGACCACAGGAGAAGTGTGTGTGTGTGTGTGTGTTACAGTAACCAGACCACAGGAGAAGTGTGTGTGTGTGTGTGTGTGTGTTACAGTAACCAGACCACAGGAGAAGTGTGTGTGTGTGTGTGTGTGTGTTACAGTAACCAGACCACAGGAGAAGTGTGTGTGTGTGTGTTACAGTAACCAGACCACAGGAGAAGTGTGTGTGTGTGTGTTACAGTAACCAGACCACAGGAGAAGTGTGTGTGTGTGTGTGTGTGTGTGTGTTACAGTAACCAGACCACAGGAGAAGTGTGTGTGTGTGTGTTACAGTAACCAGACCACAGGAGAAGTGTGTGTGTGTGTGTGTTACAGTAACCAGACCACAGGAGAAGTGTGTGTGTGTGTGTGTGTGTGTTACAGTAACCAGACCACAGGAGAAGTGTGTGTGTGTGTGTGTGTGTTACAGTAACCAGACCACAGGAGAAGAGTGTGTGTGTGTTACAGTAACCAGACCACAGGAGAAGAGTGTGTGTGTGTTTGTGTGTTACAGTAACCAGACCACAGGAGAAGTGTGTGTGTGTGTGTGTTACAGTAACCAGACCACAGGAGAAGTGTGTGTGTGTGTGTGTGTGTTACAGTAACCAGACCACAGGAGAAGTGTGTGTGTGTGTTACAGTAACCAGACCACAGGAGAAGTGTGTGTGTGTGTGTTACAGTAACCAGACCACAGGAGAAGTGTGTGTGTGTTACAGTAACCAGACCACAGGAGAAGTGTGTGTGTGTGTTACAGTAACCAGACCACAGGAGAAGTGTGTGTGTGTGTGTTACAGTAACCAGACCACAGGAGAAGTGTGTGTGTGTTACAGTAACCAGACCACAGGAGAAGTGTGTGTGTGTGTGTGTTACAGTAACCAGACCACAGGAGAAGTGTGTGTGTGTGTGTGTTACAGTAACCAGACCACAGGAGAAGTGTGTGTGTGTGTGTTACAGTAACCAGACCACAGGAGAAGTGTGTGTGTGTGTGTGTGTGTGTGTTACAGTAACCAGACCACAGGAGAAGTGTGTGTGTGTGTGTGTGTGTGTGTTACAGTAACCAGACCACAGGAGAAGTGTGTGTGTGTGTGTGTGTTACAGTAACCAGACCACAGGAGAAGTGTGTGTGTGTGTGTGTGTGTGTGTTACAGTAACCAGACCACAGGAGAAGTGTGTGTGTGTGTTACAGTAACCAGACCACAGGAGAAGTGTGTGTGTGTGTGTTACAGTAACCAGACCACAGGAGAAGTGTGTGTGTGTGTTACAGTAACCAGACCACAGGAGAAGTGTGTGTGTGTGTGTGTTACAGTAACCAGACCACAGGAGAAGTGTGTGTGTGTGTGTGTTAAAGTAAGCAGACCACATGAGAAGTGTGTGTGTGTGTGTGTGTTACAGTAACCAGACCACAGGAGAAGTGTGTGTGTGTGTTACAGTAACCAGACCACAGGAGAAGTGTGTGTGTGTGTGTTACAGTAACCAGACCACAGGAGAAGTGTGTGTGTGTGTTACAGTAACCAGACCACAGGAGAAGTGTGTGTGTGTGTGTGTTACAGTAACCAGACCACAGGAGAAGTGTGTGTGTGTGTGTGTTAAAGTAAGCAGACCACAGGAGAAGTGTGTGTGTGTGTGTGTGTGTGTGTTACAGTAACCAGACCACATGAGAAGTGTGTGTGTGTGTGTGTGTTACAGTAACCAGACCACAGGAGAAGTGTGTGTGTGTGTGTGTGTTACAGTAACCAGACCACAGGAGAAGTGTGTGTGTGTGTGTGTGTGTGTTACAGTAACCAGACCACAGGAGAAGTGTGTGTGTGTGTGTTACAGTAACCAGACCACAGGAGGTGTGTGTGTGTGTGTTACAGTAACCAGACCACAGGAGAAGTGTGTGTGTGTGTGTGTGTGTGTGTGTGTGTTACAGTAACCAGACCACAGGAGAAGTGTGTGTGTGTGTGTTACAGTAACCAGACCACAGGAGAAGTGTGTGTGTGTGTGTGTTACAGTAACCAGACCACAGGAGAAGTGTGTGTGTGTGTGTGTGTTACAGTAACCAGACCACAGGAGAAGTGTGTGTGTGTGTGTGTGTTACAGTAACCAGACCACAGGAGAAGAGTGTGTGTGTGTTACAGTAACCAGACCACAGGAGAAGAGTGTGTGTGTGTTTGTGTGTTACAGTAACCAGACCACAGGAGAAGTGTGTGTGTGTGTGTGTGTGTGTTACAGTAACCAGACCACAGGAGAAGTGTGTGTGTGTGTGTGTGTTACAGTAACCAGACCACAGGAGAAGTGTGTGTGTGTGTGTTACAGTAACCAGACCACAGGAGAAGTGTGTGTGTGTGTGTTACAGTAACCAGACCACAGGAGAAGTGTGTGTGTGTGTGTGTGTGTTACAGTAACCAGACCACAGAAGTGTGTGTGTGTGTGTGTTACAGTAACCAGACCACAGGAGAAGTGTGTGTGTGTGTGTGTTACAGTAACCAGACCACAGGAGAAGTGTGTGTGTGTGTGTGTTACAGTAACCAGACCACAGGAGAAGTGTGTGTGTGTGTGTGTGTGTTACAGTAACCAGACCACAGGAGAAGTGTGTGTGTGTGTGTGTTACAGTAACCAGACCAGAGGAGAAGTGTGTGTGTGTGTTACAGTAACCAGACCACAGGAGAAGTGTGTGTGTGTGTTACAGTAACCAGACCACAGGAGAAGTGTGTGTGTGTGTGTGTGTTACAGTAACCAGACCACAGGAGAAGTGTGTGTGTGTGTTACAGTAACCAGACCACAGGAGAAGTGTGTGTGTGTGTGTTACAGTAACCAGACCACAGGAGAAGTGTGTGTGTGTGTTACAGTAACCAGACCACAGGAGAAGTGTGTGTGTGTGTTACAGTAACCAGACCACAGGAGAAGTGTGTGTGTGTGTGTGTGTTACAGTAACCAGACCACAGGAGAAGTGTGTGTGTGTGTGTTACAGTAACCAGACCACAGGAGAAGTGTGTGTGTGTTACAGTAACCAGACCACAGGAGAAGTGTGTGTGTGTGTGTGTGTTACAGTAACCAGACCACAGGAGAAGTGTGTGTGTGTGTGTGTGTGTGTTACAGTAACCAGACCACAGGAGAAGTGTGTGTGTGTGTGTGTGTGTGTGTGTTACAGTAACCAGACCACAGGAGAAGTGTGTGTGTGTGTGTTACAGTAACCAGACCACAGGAGAAGTGTGTGTGTGTGTGTGTTACAGTAACCAGACCACAGGAGAAGTGTGTGTGTGTGTGTGTGTTACAGTAACCAGACCACAGGAGAAGTGTGTGTGTGTGTTACAGTAACCAGACCACAGGAGAAGTGTGTGTGTGTGTGTTACAGTAACCAGACCACAGGAGAAGTGTGTGTGTGTGTGTTACAGTAACCAGACCACAGGAGAAGTGTGTGTGTGTGTGTGTGTTACAGTAACCAGACCAGAGGAGAAGTGTGTGTGTGTGTTACAGTAACCAGACCACAGGAGAAGTGTGTGTGTGTGTGTGTTACAGTAACCAGACCACAGGAGAAGTGTGTGTGTGTGTGTTACAGTAACCAGACCACAGGAGAAGTGTGTGTGTGTGTGTGTGTGTGTGTGTTACAGTAACCAGACCACAGGAGAAGTGTGTGTGTGTGTGTGTGTGTGTGTGTGTGTTACAGTAACCAGACCACAGGAGAAGTGTGTGTGTTACAGTAACTAGACCACAGGAGAAGTGTGTGTGTGTGTGTGTGTTACAGTAACCAGACCACAGGAGAAGTGTGTGTGTGTGTGTGTTACAGTAACCAGACCACAGGAGAAGTGTGTGTGTGTGTGTTACAGTAACCAGACCACAGGAGAAGTGTGTGTGTGTTTGTTACAATAACCAGACCACAGGAGAAGTGTGTGTGTGTGTGTTACAGTAACCAGACCACAGGAGAAGTGTGTGTGTGTGTGTTACAGTAACCAGACCACAGGAGGTGTGTGTGTGTGTGTGTGTTACAGTAACCAGGCCACAGGAGAAGTGTGTGTGTGTGTTACAGTAACCAGACCACAGGAGAAGTGTGTGTGTGTGTGTTACAGTAACCAGACCACAGGAGAAGTGTGTGTGTGTTACAGTAACCAGACCACAGGAGAAGTGTGTGTGTGTGTTACAGTAACCAGACCACAGGAGAAGTGTGTGTGTGTGTGTGTTACAGTAACCAGACCACAGGAGAAGTGTGTGTGTGTGTTACAGTAACCAGACCACAGGAGAAGTGTGTGTGTGTGTGTTACAGTAACCAGACCACAGGAGAAGTGTGTGTGTGTTACAGTAACCAGACCACAGGAGAAGTGTGTGTGTGTGTTACAGTAACCAGACCACAGGAGAAGTGTGTGTGTGTGTGTTACAGTAACCAGACCACAGGAGAAGTGTGTGTGTGTTACAGTAACCAGACCACAGGAGAAGTGTGTGTGTGTGTGTGTTACAGTAACCAGACCACAGGAGAAGTGTGTGTGTGTGTGTGTTACAGTAACCAGACCACAGGAGAAGTGTGTGTGTGTGTGTTACAGTAACCAGACCACAGGAGAAGTGTGTGTGTGTGTGTGTTACAGTAACCAGACCACAGGAGAAGTGTGTGTGTGTGTGTGTGTGTATGTTACAGTAACTAGACCACAGGAGAAGTGTGTGTGTGTGTGTGTGTTACAGTAACCAGACCACAGGAGAAGTGTGTGTGTGTGTGTGTGTTACAGTAACCAGACCACAGGAGAAGTGTGTGTGTGTGTGTGTGTGTGTGTTACAGTAACCAGACCACAGGAGAAGTGTGTGTGTGTGTTACAGTAACCAGACCACAGGAGAAGTGTGTGTGTGTGTGTTACAGTAACCAGACCACAGGAGAAGTGTGTGTGTGTGTTACAGTAACCAGACCACAGGAGAAGTGTGTGTGTGTGTGTGTTACAGTAACCAGACCACAGGAGAAGTGTGTGTGTGTGTGTGTTAAAGTAACCAGACCACAGAAGTGTGTGTGTGTGTGTTACAGTAACCAGACCACATGAGAAGTGTGTGTGTGTGTGTGTGTTACAGTAACCATACCACAGGAGAAGTGTGTGTGTGTGTGTGTGTTACAGTAACCAGACCACAGGAGAAGTGTGTGTGTGTGTGTGTGTTACAGTAACCAGACCACAGGAGAAGTGTGTGTGTGTGTGTTACAGTAACCAGACCACAGGAGAAGTGTGTGTGTGTGTTACAGTAACCAGACCACAGGAGAAGTGTGTGTGTGTGTGTGTGTGTGTGTGTGTTACAGTAACCAGACCACAGGAGAAGTGTGTGTGTGTGTGTTACAGTAACCAGACCACAGGAGAAGTGTGTGTGTGTGTGTGTGTGTGTGTGTGTTACAGTAACCAGACCACAGGAGAAGTGTGTGTGTGTGTGTTACAGTAACCAGACCACAGGAGAAGTGTGTGTGTGTGTGTGTTACAGTAACCAGACCACAGGAGAAGTGTGTGTGTGTGTGTGTGTTACAGTAACCAGACCACAGGAGAAGTGTGTGTGTGTGTGTGTGTGTGTTACAGTAACCAGACCACAGGAGAAGAGTGTGTGTGTGTTACAGTAACCAGACCACAGGAGAAGTGTGTGTGTGTGTGTTACAGTAACCAGACCACAGGAGAAGTGTGTGTGTGTGTGTGTGTGTTACAGTAACCAGACCACAGAAGTGTGTGTGTGTGTGTGTTACAGTAACCAGACCACAGGAGAAGTGTGTGTGTGTGTGTGTTACAGTAACCAGACCACAGGAGAAGTGTGTGTGTGTGTTACAGTAACCAGACCACAGGAGAAGTGTGTGTGTGTGTGTGTGTGTTACAGTAACCAGACCACAGAAGTGTGTGTGTGTGTGTGTTACAGTAACCAGACCACAGGAGAAGTGTGTGTGTGTGTGTGTTACAGTAACCAGACCACAGGAGAAGAGTGTGTGTGTGTTACAGTAACCAGACCACAGGAGAAGTGTGTGTGTGTGTGTGTGTGTTACAGTAACCAGACCACAGGAGAAGTGTGTGTGTGTGTGTGTTACAGTAACCAGACCAGAGGAGAAGTGTGTGTGTGTGTTACAGTAACCAGACCACAGGAGAAGTGTGTGTGTGTGTTACAGTAACCAGACCACAGGAGAAGTGTGTGTGTGTGTGTGTGTGTGTTACAGTAACCAGACCAGAGGAGAAGTGTGTGTGTGTGTTACAGTAACCAGACCACAGGAGAAGTGTGTGTGTGTGTGTTACAGTAACCAGACCACAGGAGAAGTGTGTGTGTGTGTTACAGTAACCAGACCACAGGAGAAGTGTGTGTGTGTGTGTTACAGTAACCAGACCACAGGAGAAGTGTGTGTGTGTGTGTGTGTTACAGTAACCAGACCACAGGAGAAGTGTGTGTGTGTGTTACAGTAACCAGACCACAGGAGAAGTGTGTGTGTGTTACAGTAACCAGACCACAGGAGAAGTGTGTGTGTGTGTGTGTGTTACAGTAACCAGACCACAGGAGAAGTGTGTGTGTGTGTGTGTGTGTGTGTTACAGTAACCAGACCACAGGAGAAGTGTGTGTGTGTGTTACAGTAACCAGACCACAGGAGAAGTGTGTGTGTTACAGTAACTAGACCACAGGAGAAGTGTGTGTGTGTGTGTGTGTTACAGTAACCAGACCACAGGAGAAGTGTGTGTGTGTGTGTGTGTTACAGTAACCAGACCACAGGAGAAGTGTGTGTGTGTGTGTGTGTTACAGTAACCAGACCACAGGAGAAGTGTGTGTGTGTGTGTGTGTTACAGTAACCAGACCACAGGAGAAGTGTGTGTGTGTTTGTTACAATAACCAGACCACAGGAGAAGTGTGTGTGTGTGTGTGTGTGTGTGTTACAGTAACCAGTCCACAGGAGAAGTGTGTGTGTGTGTGTTACAGTAACCAGACCACAGGAGGTGTGTGTGTGTGTGTTACAGTAACCAGACCACAGGAGAAGTGTGTGTGTGTGTTACAGTAACCAGACCACAGGAGAAGTGTGTGTGTGTGTGTTACAGTAACCAGACCACAGGAGAAGTGTGTGTGTGTGTGTGTTACAGTAACCAGACCACAGGAGAAGTGTGTGTGTGTGTGTGTGTTACAGTAACCAGACCACAGGAGAAGTGTGTGTGTGTGTGTGTTACAGTAACCAGACCACAGGAGGTGTGTGTGTGTGTGTTACAGTAACCAGACCACAGGAGAAGTGTGTGTGTGTGTTACAGTAACCAGACCACAGGAGAAGTGTGTGTGTGTGTGTTACAGTAACCAGACCACAGGAGAAGTGTGTGTGTGTTACAGTAACCAGACCACAGGAGAAGTGTGTGTGTGTGTGTTACAGTAACCAGACCACAAGAGAAGTGTGTGTGTGTGTGTGTTACAGTAACCAGACCACAGGAGAAGTGTGTGTGTGTGTGTGTTACAGTAACCAGACCACAGGAGAAGTGTGTGTGTGTGTGTGTTACAGTAACCAGACCACAGGAGAAGTGTGTGTGTGTGTGTTACAGTAACCAGACCACAGGAGAAGTGTGTGTGTGTGTGTTACAGTAACCAGACCACAGGAGAAGTGTGTGTGTGTGTTACAGTAACCAGACCACAGGAGAAGTGTGTGTGTGTGTGTTACAGTAACCAGACCACAGGAGAAGTGTGTGTGTGTGTTACAGTAACCAGACCACAGGAGAAGTGTGTGTGTGTGTGTTACAGTAACCAGACCACAGGAGAAGTGTGTGTGTGTTACAGTAACCAGACCACAGGAGAAGTGTGTGTGTGTGTGTGTTACAGTAACCAGACCACAGGAGAAGTGTGTGTGTGTGTGTGTTACAGTAACCAGACCACAGGAGAAGTGTGTGTGTGTGTGTTACAGTAACCAGACCACAGGAGAAGTGTGTGTGTGTGTGTGTTACAGTAACCAGACCACAGGAGAAGTGTGTGTGTGTGTTACAGTAACCAGACCACAGGAGAAGTGTGTGTGTGTGTGTGTTACAGTAACCAGACCACAGGAGAAGTGTGTGTGTGTGTGTGTTACAGTAACCAGACCACAGGAGAAGTGTGTGTGTGTGTGTTACAGTAACCAGACCACAGGAGAAGTGTGTGTGTGTGTGTTACAGTAACCAGACCACAGGAGAAGTGTGTGTGTGTTTGTGTTACAGTAACCAGACCACAGGAGAAGTGTGTGTGTGTGTGTTACAGTAACCAGACCACAGGAGAAGTGTGTGTGTGTTACAGTAACCAGACCACAGGAGAAGTGTGTGTGTGTGTGTTACAGTAACCAGACCACAGGAGAAGTGTGTGTGTGTGTGTGTGTGTGTTACAGTAACCAGACCACAGGAGAAGTGTGTGTGTGTGTGTGTGTTACAGTAACCAGACCACAGGAGAAGTGTGTGTGTGTGTGTTACAGTAACCAGACCACAGGAGAAGTGTGTGTGTGTGTGTTACAGTAACCAGACCACAGGAGAAGTGTGTGTGTGTGTGTTACAGTAACCAGACCACAGGAGAAGTGTGTGTGTGTGTGTGTGTGTTACAGTAACCAGACCAGAGGAGAACTGTGTGTGTGTGTTACAGTAACCAGACCACAGGAGAAGTGTGTGTGTGTGTGTGTGTGTTACAGTAACTAGACCACAGGAGAAGTGTGTGTGTGTGTGTTACAGTAACCAGACCACAGGAGAAGTGTGTGTGTGTTACAGTAACCAGACCACAGGAGAAGTGTGTGTGTGTGTGTTACAGTAACCAGACCACAGGAGAAGTGTGTGTGTGTGTGTGTGTGTGTGTGTTACAGTAACCAGACCACAGGAGAAGTGTGTGTGTGTGTGTGTGTTACAGTAACCAGACCACAGGAGAAGTGTGTGTGTGTGTTACAGTAACCAGACCACAGGAGAAGTGTGTGTGTGTGTGTTACAGTAACCAGACCACAGGAGAAGTGTGTGTGTGTGTGTGTGTTACAGTAACCAGACCAGAGGAGAAGTGTGTGTGTGTGTTACAGTAACCAGACCACAGGAGAAGTGTGTGTGTGTGTGTGTTACAGTAACCAGACCACAGGAGAAGTGTGTGTGTGTGTGTTACAGTAACCAGACCACAGGAGAAGTGTGTGTGTGTGTGTGTGTGTGTGTTACAGTAACCAGACCACAGGAGAAGTGTGTGTGTGTGTGTCTGTGTGTTACAGTAACCAGACCACAGGAGAAGTGTGTGTGTTACAGTAACTAGACCACAGGAGAAGTGTGTGTGTGTGTGTGTGTGTTACAGTAACCAGACCACAGGAGAAGTGTGTGTGTGTGTGTGTGTTACAGTAACCAGACCACAGGAGAAGTGTGTGTGTGTGTGTGTTACAGTAACCAGACCACAGGAGAAGTGTGTGTGTGTGTGTGTGTTACAGTAACCAGACCACAGGAGAAGTGTGTGTGTGTTTGTTACAATAACCAGACCACAGGAGAAGTGTGTGTGTGTGTGTTACAGTAACCAGACCACAGGAGAAGTGTGTGTGTGTGTGTTACAGTAACCAGACCACAGGAGGTGTGTGTGTGTGTGTGTGTTACAGTAACCAGGCCACAGGAGAAGTGTGTGTGTGTGTGTTACAGTAACCAGACCACAGGAGAAGTGTGTGTGTGTGTGTTACAGTAACCAGACCACAGGAGAAGTGTGTGTGTGTTACAGTAACCAGACCACAGGAGAAGTGTGTGTGTGTGTGTGTTACAGTAACCAGACCACAGGAGAAGTGTGTGTGTGTGTGTGTTACAGTAACCAGACCACAGGAGAAGTGTGTGTGTGTGTTACAGTAACCAGACCACAGGAGAAGTGTGTGTGTGTGTGTTACAGTAACCAGACCACAGGAGAAGTGTGTGTGTGTTACAGTAACCAGACCACAGGAGAAGTGTGTGTGTGTGTTACAGTAACCAGACCACAGGAGAAGTGTGTGTGTGTGTGTGTTACAGTAACCAGACCACAGGAGAAGTGTGTGTGTGTGTGTGTTACAGTAACCAGACCACAGGAGAAGTGTGTGTTTGTTACAGTAACCAGACCACAGGAGAAGTGTGTGTGTGTGTGTGTTACAGTAACCAGACCACAGGAGAACTGTGTGTGTGTGTGTGTGTGTGTTACAGTAACCAGACCACAGGAGAAGTGTGTGTGTGTGTGTGTTACAGTAACCAGACCACAGGAGAAGTGTGTGTGTGTGTGTGTTACAGTAACCAGACCACAGGAGAAGTGTGTGTGTGTGTGTGTTACAGTAACCAGACCACAGGAGAAGTGTGTGTGTGTGTGTTACAGTAACCAGACCACAGGAGAAGTGTGTGTGTGTGTGTTACAGTAACCAGACCACAGGAGAAGTGTGTGTGTGTGTGTGTGTGTATGTTACAGTAACTAGACCACAGGAGAAGTGTGTGTGTGTGTGTGTGTGTGTTACAGTAACCAGACCACAGGAGAAGTGTGTGTGTGTGTGTGTGTTACAGTAACCAGACCACAGGAGAAGTGTGTGTGTGTGTGTGTGTGTGTGTTACAGTAACCAGACCACAGGAGAAGTGTGTGTGTGTGTTACAGTAACCAGACCACAGGAGAAGTGTGTGTGTGTGTGTGTTACAGTAACCAGACCACAGGAGAAGTGTGTGTGTGTGTTACAGTAACCAGACCACAGGAGAAGTGTGTGTGTGTGTGTGTTAAAGTAACCAGACCACAGAAGTGTGTGTGTGTGTGTTACAGTAACCAGACCACATGAGAAGTGTGTGTGTGTGTGTTACAGTAACCAGACCACAGGAGAAGTGTGTGTGTGTGTGTGTGTTACAGTAACCAGACCACAGGAGAAGTGTGTGTGTGTGTGTGTGTGTGTTACAGTAACCAGACCACAGGAGAAGTGTGTGTGTGTGTGTTACAGTAACCAGACCACAGGAGAAGTGTGTGTGTGTGTGTTACAGTAACCAGACCACAGGAGAAGTGTGTGTGTGTGTGTGTGTGTGTGTGTTACAGTAACCAGACCACAGGAGAAGTGTGTGTGTGTGTGTTACAGTAACCAGACCACAGGAGAAGTGTGTGTGTGTGTGTGTTACAGTAACCAGACCACAGGAGAAGTGTGTGTGTGTGTGTGTGTTACAGTAACCAGACCACAGGAGAAGTGTGTGTGTGTGTGTGTGTGTTACAGTAACCAGACCACAGGAGAAGAGTGTGTGTGTGTTACAGTAACCAGACCACAGGAGAAGAGTGTGTGTGTGTTTGTGTGTTACAGTAACCAAACCACAGGAGAAGTGTGTGTGTGTGTGTGTGTGTGTGTGTGTGTTACAGTAACCAGACCACAGGAGAAGTGTGTGTGTGTGTGTGTTACAGTAACCAGACCACAGGAGAAGTGTGTGTGTGTGTGTGTTACAGTAACCAGACCACAGGAGAAGTGTGTGTGTGTGTGTTACAGTAACCAGACCACAGGAGAAGTGTGTGTGTGTGTGTTACAGTAACCAGACCACAGGAGAAGTGTGTGTGTGTGTGTGTATGTTACAGTAACTAGACCACAGGAGAAGTGTGTGTGTGTGTGTGTGTGTGTGTGTTACAGTAACCAGACCACAGGAGAAGTGTGTGTGTGTGTGTGTGTTACAGTAACCAGACCACAGGAGAAGTGTGTGTGTGTGTGTGTTACAGTAACCAGACCACAGGAGAAGTGTGTGTGTGTGTTACAGTAACCAGACCACAGGAGAAGTGTGTGTGTGTTTGTTACAATAACCAGACCACAGGAGAAGTGTGTGTGTGTGTGTTACAGTAACCAGACCACAGGAGAAGTGTGTGTGTGTGTGTTACAGTAACCAGACCACAGGAGGTGTGTGTGTGTGTGTGTGTTACAGTAACCAGGCCACAGGAGAAGTGTGTGTGTGTGTGTTACAGTAACCAGACCACAGGAGAAGTGTGTGTGTGTGTGTTACAGTAACCAGACCACAGGAGAAGTGTGTGTGTGTTACAGTAACCAGACCACAGGAGAAGTGTGTGTGTGTGTGTTACAGTAACCAGACCACAGGAGAAGTGTGTGTGTGTGTGTGTTACAGTAACCAGACCACAGGAGAAGTGTGTGTGTGTGTTACAGTAACCAGACCACAGGAGAAGTGTGTGTGTGTGTGTTACAGTAACCAAACCACAGGAGAAGTGTGTGTGTGTTACAGTAACCAGACCACAGGAGAAGTGTGTGTGTGTGTTACAGTAACCAGACCACAGGAGAAGTGTGTGTGTGTGTGTTACAGTAACCAGACCACAGGAGAAGTGTGTGTGTGTGTGTGTTACAGTAACCAGACCACAGGAGAAGTGTGTGTGTGTTACAGTAACCAGACCACAGGAGAAGTGTGTGTGTGTGTGTGTTACAGTAACCAGACCACAGGAGAAGTGTGTGTGTGTGTGTGTGTTACAGTAACCAGACCACAGGAGAAGTGTGTGTGTGTGTGTGTTACAGTAACCAGACCACAGGAGAAGTGTGTGTGTGTGTGTGTTACAGTAACCAGACCACAGGAGAAGTGTGTGTGTGTGTGTGTTACAGTAACCAGACCACAGGAGAAGTGTGTGTGTGTGTGTTACAGTAACCAGACCACAGGAGAAGTGTGTGTGTGTGTGTTACAGTAACCAGACCACAGGAGAAGTGTGTGTGTGTGTGTGTGTGTATGTTACAGTAACTAGACCACAGGAGAAGTGTGTGTGTGTGTGTGTGTGTGTTACAGTAACCAGACCACAGGAGAAGTGTGTGTGTGTGTGTGTGTTACAGTAACCAGACCACAGGAGAAGTGTGTGTGTGTGTGTGTGTGTGTGTTACAGTAACCAGACCACAGGAGAAGTGTGTGTGTGTGTTACAGTAACCAGACCACAGGAGAAGTGTGTGTGTGTGTGTTACAGTAACCAGACCACAGGAGAAGTGTGTGTGTGTGTTACAGTAACCAGACCACAGGAGAAGTGTGTGTGTGTGTGTGTTAAAGTAACCAGACCACAGAAGTGTGTGTGTGTGTGTTACAGTAACCAGACCACATGAGAAGTGTGTGTGTGTGTGTTACAGTAACCAGACCACAGGAGAAGTGTGTGTGTGTGTGTGTGTTACAGTAACCAGACCACAGGAGAAGTGTGTGTGTGTGTGTGTGTTACAGTAACCAGACCACAGGAGAAGTGTGTGTGTGTGTGTTACAGTAACCAGACCACAGGAGAAGTGTGTGTGTGTGTGTTACAGTAACCAGACCACAGGAGAAGTGTGTGTGTGTGTGTGTGTGTGTGTGTGTTACAGTAACCAGACCACAGGAGAAGTGTGTGTGTGTGTGTTACAGTAACCAGACCACAGGAGAAGTGTGTGTGTGTGTGTGTTACAGTAACCAGACCACAGGAGAAGTGTGTGTGTGTGTGTGTGTTACAGTAACCAGACCACAGGAGAAGTGTGTGTGTGTGTGTGTGTTACAGTAACCAGACCACAGGAGAAGAGTGTGTGTGTGTTACAGTAACCAGACCACAGGAGAAGAGTGTGTGTGTGTTTGTGTGTTACAGTAACCAGACCACAGGAGAAGTGTGTGTGTGTGTTACAGTAACCAGACCACAGGAGAAGTGTGTGTGTGTGTGTGTTAAAGTAACCAGACCACAGAAGTGTGTGTGTGTGTGTTACAGTAACCAGACCACATGAGAAGTGTGTGTGTGTGTGTGTGTTACAGTAACCAGACCACAGGAGAAGTGTGTGTGTGTGTGTGTGTTACAGTAACCAGACCACAGGAGAAGTGTGTGTGTGTGTGTGTGTGTGTTACAGTAACCAGACCACAGGAGAAGTGTGTGTGTGTGTGTTACAGTAACCAGACCACAGGAGAAGTGTGTGTGTGTGTGTTACAGTAACCAGACCACAGGAGAAGTGTGTGTGTGTGTGTGTGTGTGTGTTACAGTAACCAGACCACAGGAGAAGTGTGTGTGTGTGTGTTACAGTAACCAGACCACAGGAGAAGTGTGTGTGTGTGTGTGTTACAGTAACCAGACCACAGGAGAAGTGTGTGTGTGTGTGTGTGTTACAGTAACCAGACCACAGGAGAAGTGTGTGTGTGTGTGTGTGTGTTACAGTAACCAGACCACAGGAGAAGAGTGTGTGTGTGTTACAGTAACCAGACCACAGGAGAAGAGTGTGTGTGTGTTTGTGTGTTACAGTAACCAAACCACAGGAGAAGTGTGTGTGTGTGTGTGTGTGTGTGTTACAGTAACCAGACCACAGGAGAAGTGTGTGTGTGTGTGTGTTACAGTAACCAGACCACAGGAGAAGTGTGTGTGTGTGTGTGTTACAGTAACCAGACCACAGGAGAAGTGTGTGTGTGTGTGTTACAGTAACCAGACCACAGGAGAAGTGTGTGTGTGTGTGTTACAGTAACCAGACCACAGGAGAAGTGTGTGTGTGTGTGTGTGTGTATGTTACAGTAACTAGACCACAGGAGAAGTGTGTGTGTGTGTGTGTGTGTGTGTGTTACAGTAACCAGACCACAGGAGAAGTGTGTGTGTGTGTGTGTGTTACAGTAACCAGACCACAGGAGAAGTGTGTGTGTGTGTGTGTGTGTGTGTTACAGTAACCAGACCACAGGAGAAGTGTGTGTGTGTGTTACAGTAACCAGACCACAGGAGAAGTGTGTGTGTGTGTGTTACAGTAACCAGACCACAGGAGAAGTGTGTGTGTGTGTTACAGTAACCAGACCACAGGAGAAGTGTGTGTGTGTGTGTGTTACAGTAACCAGACCACAGGAGAAGTGTGTGTGTGTGTGTGTTAAAGTAACCAGACCACAGAAGTGTGTGTGTGTGTGTGTTACAGTAACCAGACCACATGAGAAGTGTGTGTGTGTGTGTGTGTTACAGTAACCAGACCACAGGAGAAGTGTGTGTGTGTGTGTGTGTTACAGTAACCAGACCACAGGAGAAGTGTGTGTGTGTGTGTGTGTGTGTTACAGTAACCAGACCACAGGAGAAGTGTGTGTGTGTGTGTTACAGTAACCAGACCACAGGAGAAGTGTGTGTGTGTGTGTGTTACAGTAACCAGACCACAGGAGAAGTGTGTGTGTGTGTGTGTGTTACAGTAACCAGACCACAGGAGAAGTGTGTGTGTGTGTGTGTGTGTGTTACAGTAACCAGACCACAGGAGAAGAGTGTGTGTGTGTTACAGTAACCAGACCACAGGAGAAGAGTGTGTGTGTGTTTGTGTGTTACAGTAACCAGACCACAGGAGAAGTGTGTGTGTGTGTGTGTGTGTGTTACAGTAACCAGACCACAGGAGAAGTGTGTGTGTGTGTGTGTGTTACAGTAACCAGACCACAGGAGAAGTGTGTGTGTGTGTGTTACAGTAACCAGACCACAGGAGAAGTGTGTGTGTGTGTGTTACAGTAACCAGACCACAGGAGAAGTGTGTGTGTGTGTGTGTGTGTTACAGTCACCAGACCACAGAAGTGTGTGTGTGTGTGTGTGTGTGTTACAGTAACCAGACCACAGGAGAAGTGTGTGTGTGTGTGTGTTACAGTAACCAGACCACAGGAGAAGTGTGTGTGTGTGTGTGTTACAGTAACCAGACCACAGGAGAAGTGTGTGTGTGTGTGTGTGTGTTACAGTAACCAGACCACAGGAGAAGTGTGTGTGTGTGTGTGTTACAGTAACCAGACCAGAGGAGAAGTGTGTGTGTGTGTTACAGTAACCAGACCACAGGAGAAGTGTGTGTGTGTGTTACAGTAACCAGACCACAGGAGAAGTGTGTGTGTGTGTGTGTGTTACAGTAACCAGACCAGAGGAGAAGTGTGTGTGTGTGTTACAGTAACCAGACCACAGGAGAAGTGTGTGTGTGTGTGTTACAGTAACCAGACCACAGGAGAAGTGTGTGTGTGTGTTACAGTAACCAGACCACAGGAGAAGTGTGTGTGTGTGTGTTACAGTAACCAGACCACAGGAGAAGTGTGTGTGTGTGTGTGTGTTACAGTAACCAGACCACAGGAGAAGTGTGTGTGTGTGTTACAGTAACCAGACCACAGGAGAAGTGTGTGTGTGTTACAGTAACCAGACCACAGGAGAAGTGTGTGTGTGTGTGTGTGTTACAGTAACCAGACCACAGGAGAAGTGTGTGTGTGTGTGTGTGTTACAGTAACCAGACCACAGGAGAAGTGTGTGTGTGTGTGTGTGTTACAGTAACCAGACCACAGGAGAAGTGTGTGTGTTACAGTAACTAGACCACAGGAGAAGTGTGTGTGTGTGTGTGTGTTACAGTAACCAGACCACAGGAGAAGTGTGTGTGTGTGTGTGTGTTACAGTAACCAGACCACAGGAGAAGTGTGTGTGTGTGTGTGTTACAGTAACCAGACCACAGGAGAAGTGTGTGTGTGTGTGTGTGTTACAGTAACCAGACCACAGGAGAAGTGTGTGTGTGTTTGTTACAATAACCAGACCACAAGAGAAGTGTGTGTGTGTGTGTGTGTGTGTGTTACAGTAACCAGTCCACAGGAGAAGTGTGTGTGTGTGTGTTACAGTAACCAGACCACAGGAGGTGTGTGTGTGTGTGTTACAGTAACCAGACCACAGGAGAAGTGTGTGTGTGTGTTACAGTAACCAGACCACAGGAGAAGTGTGTGTGTGTGTGTTACAGTAACCAGACCACAGGAGAAGTGTGTGTGTGTGTGTGTTACAGTAACCAGACCACAGGAGAAGTGTGTGTGTGTGTGTGTTACAGTAACCAGACCACAGGAGAAGTGTGTGTGTGTGTGTGTTACAGTAACCAGACCACAGGAGGTGTGTGTGTGTGTGTTACAGTAACCAGACCACAGGAGAAGTGTGTGTGTGTGTTACAGTAACCAGACCACAGGAGAAGTGTGTGTGTGTGTGTTACAGTAACCAGACCACAGGAGAAGTGTGTGTGTGTTACAGTAACCAGACCACAGGAGAAGTGTGTGTGTGTGTGTTACAGTAACCAGACCACAGGAGAAGTGTGTGTGTGTGTGTGTTACAGTAACCAGACCACAGGAGAAGTGTGTGTGTGTGTGTGTTACAGTAACCAGACCACAGGAGAAGTGTGTGTGTGTGTGTGTTACAGTAACCAGACCACAGGAGAAGTGTGTGTGTGTGTGTTACAGTAACCAGACCACAGGAGAAGTGTGTGTGTGTGTGTTACAGTAACCAGACCACAGGAGAAGTGTGTGTGTGTGTTACAGTAACCAGACCACAGGAGAAGTGTGTGTGTGTGTGTTACAGTAACCAGACCACAGGAGAAGTGTGTGTGTGTGTTACAGTAACCAGACCACAGGAGAAGTGTGTGTGTGTGTGTTACAGTAACCAGACCACAGGAGAAGTGTGTGTGTGTTACAGTAACCAGACCACAGGAGAAGTGTGTGTGTGTGTGTGTTACAGTAACCAGACCACAGGAGAAGTGTGTGTGTGTGTGTGTGTTACAGTAACCAGACCACAGGAGAAGTGTGTGTGTGTTACAGTAACCAGACCACAGGAGAAGTGTGTGTGTGTGTGTGTTACAGTAACCAGACCACAGGAGAAGTGTGTGTGTGTGTGTGTGTTACAGTAACCAGACCACAGGAGAAGTGTGTGTGTGTTACAGTAACCAGACCACAGGAGAAGTGTGTGTGTGTTACAGTAACCAGACCACAGGAGAAGTGTGTGTGTGTGTGTTACAGTAACCAGACCACAGGAGAAGTGTGTGTGTGTGTGTTACAGTAACCAGACCACAGGAGAAGTGTGTGTGTGTGTTACAGTAACCAGACCACAGGAGAAGTGTGTGTGTGTGTGTTACAGTAACCAGACCACAGGAGAAGTGTGTGTGTGTGTTACAGTAACCAGACCACAGGAGAAGTGTGTGTGTGTGTGTTACAGTAACCAGACCACAGGAGAAGTGTGTGTGTGTTACAGTAACCAGACCACAGGAGAAGTGTGTGTGTGTGTGTGTTACAGTAACCAGACCACAGGAGAAGTGTGTGTGTGTGTGTGTTACAGTAACCAGACCACAGGAGAAGTGTGTGTGTGTTACAGTAACCAGACCACAGGAGAAGTGTGTGTGTGTGTGTGTTACAGTAACCAGACCACAGGAGAAGTGTGTGTGTGTGTTACAGTAACCAGACCACAGGAGAAGTGTGTGTGTGTGTGTGTTACAGTAACCAGACCACAGGAGAAGTGTGTGTGTGTGTGTGTTACAGTAACCAGACCACAGGAGAAGTGTGTGTGTGTGTGTTACAGTAACCAGACCACAGGAGAAGTGTGTGTGTGTGTGTTACAGTAACCAGACCACAGGAGAAGTGTGTGTGTGTGTGTGTTACAGTAACCAGACCACAGGAGAAGTGTGTGTGTGTGTGTTACAGTAACCAGACCACAGGAGAAGTGTGTGTGTGTTACAGTAACCAGACCACAGGAGAAGTGTGTGTGTGTGTTACAGTAACCAGACCACAGGAGAAGTGTGTGTGTGTGTGTGTTACAGTAACCAGACCACAGGAGAAGTGTGTGTGTGTGTGTGTTACAGTAACCAGACCACAGGAGAAGTGTGTGTGTGTGTGTTACAGTAACCAGACCACAGGAGAAGTGTGTGTGTGTGTGTTACAGTAACCAGACCACAGGAGAAGTGTGTGTGTGTGTGTGTTACAGTAACCAGACCACAGGAGAAGTGTGTGTGTGTGTGTTACAGTAACCAGACCACAGGAGAAGTGTGTGTGTGTTACTGTAACCAGACCACAGGAGAAGTGTGTGTGTGTGTGTGTGTTACAGTAACCAGACCACAGGAGAAGTGTGTGTGTGTGTGTGTGTGTGTTACAGTAACCAGACCACAGGAGAAGTGTGTGTGTGTGTGTGTGTTACAGTAACCAGACCACAGGAGAAGTGTGTGTGTGTGTGTTACAGTAACCAGACCACAGGAGAAGTGTGTGTGTGTGTGTTACAGTAACCAGACCACAGGAGAAGTGTGTGTGTGTGTGTGTTACAGTAACCAGACCACAGGAGAAGTGTGTGTGTGTTTGTGTGTGTTACAGTAACCAGACCAGAGGAGAACTGTGTGTGTGTGTTACAGTAACCAGACCACAGGAGAAGTGTGTGTGTGTGTGTGTGTGTTACAGTAACTAGACCACAGGAGAAGTGTGTGTGTGTGTGTTACAGTAACCAGACCACAGGAGAAGTGTGTGTGTGTTACAGTAACCAGACCACAGGAGAAGTGTGTGTGTGTGTGTTACAGTAACCAGACCACAGGAGAAGTGTGTGTGTGTGTGTGTGTGTTACAGTAACCAGACCACAGGAGAAGTGTGTGTGTGTGTGTGTGTTACAGTAACCAGACCACAGGAGAAGTGTGTGTGTGTGTTACAGTAACCAGACCACAGGAGAAGTGTGTGTGTGTGTGTTACAGTAACCAGACCACAGGAGAAGTGTGTGTGTGTGTGTTACAGTAACCAGACCACAGGAGAAGTGTGTGTGTGTGTGTGTGTTACAGTAACCAGACCAGAGGAGAAGTGTGTGTGTGTGTTACAGTAACCAGACCACAGGAGAAGTGTGTGTGTGTGTGTGTTACAGTAACCAGACCACAGGAGAAGTGTGTGTGTGTGTGTGTTACAGTAACCAGACCACAGGAGAAGTGTGTGTGTGTGTGTGTGTGTGTGTTACAGTAACCAGACCACAGGAGAAGTGTGTGTGTGTGTGTGTGTGTGTTACAGTAACCAGACCACAGGAGAAGTGTGTGTGTTACAGTAACTAGACCACAGGAGAAGTGTGTGTGTGTGTGTGTGTTACAGTAACCAGACCACAGGAGAAGTGTGTGTGTGTGTGTGTGTTACAGTAACCAGACCACAGGAGAAGTGTGTGTGTGTGTGTGTTACAGTAACCAGACCACAGGAGAAGTGTGTGTGTGTGTGTGTGTTACAGTAACCAGACCACAGGAGAAGTGTGTGTGTGTTTGTTACAATAACCAGACCACAGGAGAAGTGTGTGTGTGTGTGTTACAGTAACCAGACCACAGGAGAAGTGTGTGTGTGTGTGTTACAGTAACCAGACCACAGGAGGTGTGTGTGTGTGTGTGTGTTACAGTAACCAGGCCACAGGAGAAGAGTGTGTGTGTGTTTGTGTGTTACAGTAACCAAACCACAGGAGAAGTGTGTGTGTGTGTGTGTGTGTGTGTTACAGTAACCAGACCACAGGAGAAGTGTGTGTGTGTGTGTGTTACAGTAACCAGACCACAGGAGAAGTGTGTGTGTGTGTGTGTTACAGTAACCAGACCACAGGAGAAGTGTGTGTGTGTGTGTTACAGTAACCAGACCACAGGAGAAGTGTGTGTGTGTGTGTTACAGTAACCAGACCACAGGAGAAGTGTGTGTGTGTGTGTGTGTGTATGTTACAGTAACTAGACCACAGGAGAAGTGTGTGTGTGTGTGTGTGTGTGTGTGTTACAGTAACCAGACCACAGGAGAAGTGTGTGTGTGTGTGTGTGTTACAGTAACCAGACCACAGGAGAAGTGTGTGTGTGTGTGTGTGTGTGTTACAGTAACCAGACCACAGGAGAAGTGTGTGTGTGTGTTACAGTAACCAGACCACAGGAGAAGTGTGTGTGTGTGTGTTACAGTAACCAGACCACAGGAGAAGTGTGTGTGTGTGTTACAGTAACCAGACCACAGGAGAAGTGTGTGTGTGTGTGTGTTACAGTAACCAGACCACAGGAGAAGTGTGTGTGTGTGTGTGTTAAAGTAACCAGACCACAGAAGTGTGTGTGTGTGTGTGTTACAGTAACCAGACCACATGAGAAGTGTGTGTGTGTGTGTGTGTTACAGTAACCAGACCACAGGAGAAGTGTGTGTGTGTGTGTGTGTTACAGTAACCAGACCACAGGAGAAGTGTGTGTGTGTGTGTGTGTGTGTTACAGTAACCAGACCACAGGAGAAGTGTGTGTGTGTGTGTTACAGTAACCAGACCACAGGAGAAGTGTGTGTGTGTGTGTTACAGTAACCAGACCACAGGAGAAGTGTGTGTGTGTGTGTGTGTGTGTGTGTGTTACAGTAACCAGACCACAGGAGAAGTGTGTGTGTGTGTGTTACAGTAACCAGACCACAGGAGAAGTGTGTGTGTGTGTGTGTTACAGTAACCAGACCACAGGAGAAGTGTGTGTGTGTGTGTGTGTTACAGTAACCAGACCACAGGAGAAGTGTGTGTGTGTGTGTGTGTGTGTTACAGTAACCAGACCACAGGAGAAGAGTGTGTGTGTGTTACAGTAACCAGACCACAGGAGAAGAGTGTGTGTGTGTTTGTGTGTTACAGTAACCAGACCACAGGAGAAGTGTGTGTGTGTGTGTTACAGTAACCAGACCACAGGAGAAGTGTGTGTGTGTGTGTGTGTTACAGTAACCAGACCACAGGAGAAGTGTGTGTGTGTGTGTTACAGTAACCAGACCACAGGAGAAGTGTGTGTGTGTGTGTTACAGTAACCAGACCACAGGAGAAGTGTGTGTGTGTGTGTGTGTGTTACAGTCACCAGACCACAGAAGTGTGTGTGTGTGTGTGTGTGTGTGTTACAGTAACCAGACCACAGGAGAAGTGTGTGTGTGTGTGTGTTACAGTAACCAGACCACAGGAGAAGTGTGTGTGTGTGTGTGTGTTACAGTAACCAGACCACAGGAGAAGTGTGTGTGTGTGTGTGTGTTACAGTAACCAGACCACAGGAGAAGTGTGTGTGTTACAGTAACTAGACCACAGGAGAAGTGTGTGTGTGTGTGTGTGTTACAGTAACCAGACCACAGGAGAAGTGTGTGTGTGTGTGTGTGTTACAGTAACCAGACCACAGGAGAAGTGTGTGTGTGTGTGTGTTACAGTAACCAGACCACAGGAGAAGTGTGTGTGTGTGTGTGTGTTACAGTAACCAGACCACAGGAGAAGTGTGTGTGTGTTTGTTACAATAACCAGACCACAGGAGAAGTGTGTGTGTGTGTGTGTGTTACAGTAACCAGTCCACAGGAGAAGTGTGTGTGTGTGTGTTACAGTAACCAGACCACAGGAGGTGTGTGTGTGTGTGTTACAGTAACCAGACCACAGGAGAAGTGTGTGTGTGTGTTACAGTAACCAGACCACAGGAGAAGTGTGTGTGTGTGTGTTACAGTAACCAGACCACAGGAGAAGTGTGTGTGTGTGTGTGTTACAGTAACCAGACCACAGGAGAAGTGTGTGTGTGTGTGTGTTACAGTAACCAGACCACAGGAGAAGTGTGTGTGTGTGTGTGTTACAGTAACCAGACCACAGGAGGTGTGTGTGTGTGTGTTACAGTAACCAGACCACAGGAGAAGTGTGTGTGTGTGTTACAGTAACCAGACCACAGGAGAAGTGTGTGTGTGTGTGTTACAGTAACCAGACCACAGGAGAAGTGTGTGTGTGTTACAGTAACCAGACCACAGGAGAAGTGTGTGTGTGTGTGTTACAGTAACCAGACCACAGGAGAAGTGTGTGTGTGTGTGTGTTACAGTAACCAGACCACAGGAGAAGTGTGTGTGTGTGTGTGTTACAGTAACCAGACCACAGGAGAAGTGTGTGTGTGTGTGTTACAGTAACCAGACCACAGGAGAAGTGTGTGTGTGTGTGTTACAGTAACCAGACCACAGGAGAAGTGTGTGTGTGTGTGTTACAGTAACCAGACCACAGGAGAAGTGTGTGTGTGTGTTACAGTAACCAGACCACAGGAGAAGTGTGTGTGTGTGTGTGTTACAGTAACCAGACCACAGGAGAAGTGTGTGTGTGTTACAGTAACCAGACCACAGGAGAAGTGTGTGTGTGTGTTACAGTAACCAGACCACAGAAGTGTGTGTGTGTGTTACAGTAACCAGACCACAGGAGAAGTGTGTGTGTGTGTGTTACAGTAACCAGACCACAGGAGAAGTGTGTGTGTGTGTGTGTGTTACAGTAACCAGACCACAGGAGAAGTGTGTGTGTGTGTGTGTTACAGTAACCAGACCACAGGAGAAGTGTGTGTGTGTGTGTGTGTGTTACAGTAACCAGACCACAGGAGAAGTGTGTGTGTGTTACAGTAACCAGACCACAGGAGAAGTGTGTGTGTGTGTGTGTTACAGTAACCAGACCACAGGAGAAGTGTGTGTGTGTGTGTGTTACAGTAACCAGACCACAGGAGAAGTGTGTGTGTGTGTGTGTTACAGTAACCAGACCACAGGAGAAGTGTGTGTGTGTGTGTTACAGTAACCAGACCACAGGAGAAGTGTGTGTGTGTGTGTGTTACAGTAACCAGACCACAGAAGTGTGTGTGTGTGTTACAGTAACCAGACCACAGGAGAAGTGTGTGTGTGTGTGTTACAGTAACCAGACCACAGGAGAAGTGTGTGTGTGTGTGTTACAGTAACCAGACCACAGGAGAAGTGTGTGTGTGTGTGTTACAGTAACCAGACCACAGGAGAAGTGTGTGTGTGTGTTACAGTAACCAGACCACAGGAGAAGTGTGTGTGTGTGTGTTACAGTAACCAGACCACAGGAGAAGTGTGTGTGTGTTACAGTAACCAGACCACAGGAGAAGTGTGTGTGTGTGTGTGTTACAGTAACCAGACCACAGGAGAAGTGTGTGTGTGTGTGTGTTACAGTAACCAGACCACAGGAGAAGTGTGTGTGTGTGTTACAGTAACCAGACCACAGGAGAAGTGTGTGTGTGTGTGTGTTACAGTAACCAGACCACAGGAGAAGTGTGTGTGTGTGTTACAGTAACCAGACCACAGGAGAAGTGTGTGTGTGTGTGTGTTACAGTAACCAGACCACAGGAGAAGTGTGTGTGTGTGTGTGTTACAGTAACCAGACCACAGGAGAAGTGTGTGTGTGTGTGTTACAGTAACCAGACCACAGGAGAAGTGTGTGTGTGTGTGTGTGTTACAGTAACCAGACCACAGGAGAAGTGTGTGTGTGTGTGTGTTACAGTAACCAGACCACAGGAGAAGTGTGTGTGTGTGTGTGTTACAGTAACCAGACCACAGGAGAAGTGTGTGTGTGTTACAGTAACCAGACCACAGGAGAAGTGTGTGTGTGTGTGTGTTACAGTAACCAGACCACAGGAGAAGTGTGTGTGTGTGTTACAGTAACCAGACCACAGGAGAAGTGTGTGTGTGTGTGTGTTACAGTAACCAGACCACAGGAGAAGTGTGTGTGTGTGTGTGTTACAGTAACCAGACCACAGGAGAAGTGTGTGTGTGTGTGTTACAGTAACCAGACCACAGGAGAAGTGTGTGTGTGTGTGTTACAGTAACCAGACCACAGGAGAAGTGTGTGTGTGTGTGTGTTACAGTAACCAGACCACAGGAGAAGTGTGTGTGTGTGTGTTACAGTAACCAGACCACAGGAGAAGTGTGTGTGTGTTACAGTAACCAGACCACAGGAGAAGTGTGTGTGTGTGTGTGTTACAGTAACCAGACCACAGGAGAAGTGTGTGTGTGTGTGTGTGTGTTACAGTAACCAGACCACAGGAGAAGTGTGTGTGTGTGTGTGTGTTACAGTAACCAGACCACAGGAGAAGTGTGTGTGTGTGTGTTACAGTACCCAGACCACAGGAGAAGTGTGTGTGTGTGTGTTACAGTAACCAGACCACAGGAGAAGTGTGTGTGTGTGTGTGTTACAGTAACCAGACCACAGGAGAAGTGTGTGTGTGTTTGTGTGTGTTACAGTAACCAGACCAGAGGAGAACTGTGTGTGTGTGTTACAGTAACCAGACCACAGGAGAAGTGTGTGTGTGTGTGTGTGTGTTACAGTAACTAGACCACAGGAGAAGTGTGTGTGTGTGTGTTACAGTAACCAGACCACAGGAGAAGTGTGTGTGTGTTACAGTAACCAGACCACAGGAGAAGTGTGTGTGTGTGTGTTACAGTAACCAGACCACAGGAGAAGTGTGTGTGTGTGTGTGTGTGTTACAGTAACCAGACCACAGGAGAAGTGTGTGTGTGTGTGTGTGTGTTACAGTAACCAGACCACAGGAGAAGTGTGTGTGTGTGTTACAGTAACCAGACCACAGGAGAAGTGTGTGTGTGTGTGTTACAGTAACCAGACCACAGGAGAAGTGTGTGTGTGTGTGTTACAGTAACCAGACCACAGGAGAAGTGTGTGTGTGTGTGTGTGTTACAGTAACCAGACCAGAGGAGAAGTGTGTGTGTGTGTTACAGTAACCAGACCACAGGAGAAGTGTGTGTGTGTGTGTGTTACAGTAACCAGACCACAGGAGAAGTGTGTGTGTGTGTGTTACAGTAACCAGACCACAGGAGAAGTGTGTGTGTGTGTGTGTGTGTGTGTTACAGTAACCAGACCACAGGAGAAGTGTGTGTGTGTGTGTGTGTGTGTTACAGTAACCAGACCACAGGAGAAGTGTGTGTGTTACAGTAACTAGACCACAGGAGAAGTGTGTGTGTGTGTGTGTGTTACAGTAACCAGACCACAGGAGAAGTGTGTGTGTGTGTGTGTGTGTTACAGTAACCAGACCACAGGAGAAGTGTGTGTGTGTGTGTGTGTTACAGTAACCAGACCACAGGAGAAGTGTGTGTGTGTGTGTGTGTTACAGTAACCAGACCACAGGAGAAGTGTGTGTGTGTTTGTTACAATAACCAGACCACAGGAGAAGTGTGTGTGTGTGTGTTACAGTAACCAGACCACAGGAGAAGTGTGTGTGTGTGTGTTACAGTAACCAGACCACAGGAGGTGTGTGTGTGTGTGTTTGTTACAGTAACCAGGCCACAGGAGAAGTGTGTGTGTGTGTTACAGTAACCAGACCACAGGAGAAGTGTGTGTGTGTGTGTTACAGTAACCAGACCACAGGAGAAGTGTGTGTGTGTTACAGTAACCAGACCACAGGAGAAGTGTGTGTGTGTGTGTGTTACAGTAACCAGACCACAGGAGAAGTGTGTGTGTGTGTGTGTGTTACAGTAACCAGACCACAGGAGAAGTGTGTGTGTGTGTTACAGTAACCAGACCACAGGAGAAGTGTGTGTGTGTGTGTTACAGTAACCAGACCACAGGAGAAGTGTGTGTGTGTTACAGTAACCAGACCACAGGAGAAGTGTGTGTGTGTGTTACAGTAACCAGACCACAGGAGAAGTGTGTGTGTGTGTGTTACAGTAACCAGACCACAGGAGAAGTGTGTGTGTGTGTTACAGTAACCAGACCACAGGAGAAGTGTGTGTGTGTGTGTGTTACAGTAACCAGACCACAGGAGAAGTGTGTGTGTGTGTGTGTGTTACAGTAACCAGACCACAGGAGAAGTGTGTGTGTGTGTGTGTGTGTTACAGTAACCAGACCACAGGAGAAGTGTGTGTGTGTGTGTGTTACAGTAACCAGACCACAGGAGAAGTGTGTGTGTGTGTGTGTTACAGTAACCAGACCACAGGAGAAGTGTGTGTGTGTGTGTTACAGTAACCAGACCACAGGAGAAGTGTGTGTGTGTGTGTTACAGTAACCAGACCACAGGAGAAGTGTGTGTGTGTGTGTTACAGTAACCAGACCACAGGAGAAGTGTGTGTGTGTGTGTTACAGTAACCAGACCACAGGAGAAGTGTGTGTGTGTGTGTTACAGTAACCAGACCACAGGAGAAGTGTGTGTGTGTGTTACAGTAACCAGACCACAGGAGAAGTGTGTGTGTGTGTGTTACAGTAACCAGACCACAGGAGAAGTGTGTGTGTGTTACAGTAACCAGACCACAGGAGAAGTGTGTGTGTGTGTGTGTTACAGTAACCAGACCACAGGAGAAGTGTGTGTGTGTGTGTGTTACAGTAACCAGACCACAGGAGAAGTGTGTGTGTGTGTGTGTTACAGTAACCAGACCACAGGAGAAGTGTGTGTGTGTGTGTGTTACAGTAACCAGACCACAGGAGAAGTGTGTGTGTGTGTGTTACAGTAACCAGACCACAGGAGAAGTGTGTGTGTGTGTGTGTTACAGTAACCAGACCACAGGAGAAGTGTGTGTGTGTGTGTGTTACAGTAACCAGACCACAGGAGAAGTGTGTGTGTGTGTGTGTGTTACAGTAACCAGACCACAGGAGAAGTGTGTGTGTGTGTGTTACAGTAACCAGACCACAGGAGAAGTGTGTGTGTGTGTGTGTGTTACAGTAACCAGACCACAGGAGAAGTGTGTGTGTGTGTGTTACAGTAACCAGACCACAGGAGAAGTGTGTGTGTGTGTGTTACAGTAACCAGACCACAGGAGAAGTGTGTGTGTGTGTGTTACAGTAACCAGACCACAGGAGAAGTGTGTGTGTGTGTTTTACAGTAACCAGACCACAGGAGAAGTGTGTGTGTGTGTGTGTTACAGTAACCAGACCACAGGAGAAGTGTGTGTGTGTGTTACAGTAACCAGACCACAGGAGAAGTGTGTGTGTGTGTGTTACAGTAACCAGACCACAGGAGAAGTGTGTGTGTGTTACAGTAACCAGACCACAGGAGAAGTGTGTGTGTGTGTGTGTGTGTGTGTTACAGTAACCAGACCACAGGAGAAGTGTGTGTGTGTGTGTGTTACAGTAACCAGACCACAGGAGAAGTGTGTGTGTGTGTGTGTTACAGTAACCAGACCACAGGAGAAGTGTGTGTGTGTGTGTTACAGTAACCAGACCACAGGAGAAGTGTGTGTGTGTGTGTGTTACAGTAACCAGACCACAGGAGAAGTGTGTGTGTGTGTGTTACAGTAACCAGACCACAGGAGAAGTGTGTGTGTGTGTGTGTTACAGTAACCAGACCACAGGAGAAGTGTGTGTGTGTGTGTTACAGTAACCAGACCACAGGAGAAGTGTGTGTGTGTGTGTGTGTGTATGTTACAGTAACCAGACCACAGGAGAAGTGTGTGTGTGTGTGTGTGTGTTACAGTAACCAGACCACAGGAGAAGTGTGTGTGTGTGTGTGTGTGTTACAGTAACCAGACCACAGGAGAAGTGTGTGTGTGTGTGTGTGTTACAGTAACCAGACCACAGGAGAAGTGTGTGTGTTACAGTAACTAGACCACAGGAGAAGTGTGTGTGTGTGTGTGTGTTACAGTAACCAGACCACAGGAGAAGTGTGTGTGTGTGTGTGTGTTACAGTAACCAGACCACAGGAGAAGTGTGTGTGTGTGTGTGTGTGTGTGTGTTACAGTAACCAGACCACAGGAGATGTGTGTGTGTGTGTGTGTTACAGTAACCAGACCACAGGAGAAGTGTGTGTGTGTGTGTGTGTGTTACAGTAACCAGACCACAGGAGATGTGTCTGTGTGTGTGTGTTACAGTAACCAGACCACAGGAGAAGTGTGTGTGTGTATAGTAAAAGTGATGTATAGTAACTGTGTGTGTGTGCGCGTGTGTGTGTGTGTGTGTACAGTAACAGATCACACACTTTACCTTTCCTCTCCAGAGTGTCTCTGCCGTAAGACACGTACTTCTTTACCCACTCAATACAGATGTTCTCCAGGTAGTTCTTCATGTTGTTATTATTACCAGTATTAGAATCCCACTTGTTCTTGGTGATCAGAGCTTGAGGTGTTGGAGCGATCCAGGTTTTAGTTTTCAGATCAAAACTGACGAAATCTTCTCCATCATAACCGTACTGATCATATCACTCATTAACACTAACTCAACACACACACACACATTAACACTAACTTAACACACACACATTAACACTAACTCAACACACACACACACACATTAACACTAACTCAACACACACACACACATTAACACTAACTTAACACACACACATTAACACTAACTCAACACACACACACACACACATTAACACTAACTCAACACACACACACACTAACACTAACTCAACACACACACACACATTAACACTAACTTAACACACACACATTAACACTAACTCAACACACACACACACACATTAACACTAACTCAACACACACACACACATTAACACTAACTCAACACACACACACACATTAACACTAACTCAACACACACACACACACATTAACACTAACTCAACACACACACACACACACATTAACACTAACTCAACACACACACACACATTAACACTAACTCAACACACACACACACATTAACACTAACTCAACACACACACACACATTAACACTAACTCAACACACACACACACATTAACACTAACTCAACACACACACACACACATTAACACTAACTCAACACACACACACACACACATTAACACTAACTCAACACACACACACACATTAACACTAACTCAACACACACACACACACATTAACACTAACTTAACACACACACACATTAACACTAACTCAACACACACACATTAACACTAACTTAACACACACACATTAACATAACCTGAATACACACACACACACATTAACATAACCTGAATACACACACACACACACACACATTAACATAACCTGAATACACACACACATTAACATAACCTGAATACACACACACACACATTAACATAACCTGAATACACACACACACACATTAACATAACCTGAATACACACACACACACATTAACACTAACTCAACACACACACACACACACATTAACACTAACTCAACACACACACACACATTAACACTAACTCAACACACACACACACATTAACACTAACTCAACACACACACACACATTAACACTAACTCAACACACACACACACATTAACACTAACTCAACACACACACACACATTAACACTAACTCAACACACACACACACACATTAACACTAACTCAACACACACACACACACACATTAACACTAACTCAACACACACACACACATTAACACTAACTCAACACACACACACACACATTAACACTAACTTAACACACACACACATTAACACTAACTCAACACACACACATTAACACTAACTTAACACACACACATTAACACTAACTCAACACACACACACACACATTAACACTAACTCAACACACACACACACACACATTAACATACCTGAACACACACACACATTAACATGCCTGAACACACACACACACACATTAACATGCCTGAACACACACACACACACATTAACATGCCTGAACACACACACACACACATTAACATGCCTGAACACACACACACACATTAACATGCCTGAACACACACACACAAACACACACACATTAACATGCCTGAACACACACACACACACATTAACACTAACTCAACACACACACACACATTAACACTAACTCAACACACACACACACATTAACACTAACTCAACACACACACACACACACACTAACATACCTGAACACACACACACACACATTAACATAACCTGAATACACACACACACATTAACACTAACTCAACACACACACACACACATTAACACTAACTCAACACACACACACATTAACACTAACTCAACACACACACACACACACATTAACACTAACTCAACACACACACACACACACATTAACACTAACTCAACACACACACACACACATTAACACTAACTCAACACACACACACACACATTAACACTAACTCAACACACACACACACACACATTAACACTAACTCAACACACACACACACATATTAACACTAACTCAACACACACACACACACACATTAACACTAACTCAACACACACACACACACACATTAACACTAACTTAACACACACACACACACACATTAACACTAACTCAACACACACACACACACTAACACTAATCACTAAAAATCTGATAATTATACCAAGGCCTGGCTGAATACTTGATTCTGTTTGGCTGGATCATGTATGTTAAAACCACTGAATGTACATGTAGTAACAGTCAGTTTAATCACCATTGCAAATTAATGCACTGGCCATAAACAACTGTAACCATAATAACATTCAGTTAAACTTCTACCTTCTTTATTAGAAGAGAAGTGGCCCAATGCAGGTAACTCACACACAGTCTCTCTGTCTTTTTCTCTTTTTAAAAAATTCTTTTTATAATAAATTCAAATTAATGTCATCTTCTCACAGTATTTTATCACTGCTTATGATTTAAAGTGGACAGAATTCTAACTCTAATAACCGTTATAAATTAACTAACAAAAATGAACAGTTATTAACTTTGCTTTATGTGGAGTGTCTTTGCCTCCATGTTGTGCATTAAAATTCAGTAGTAAACGCCATGAATAATCCCTTACATATATATGAATAATAACAACAACAATAATAATAATAATAATAATAATAATAATAATAATAATAATAAACTATTATCATTAATATGGATAGTAATATTAATTAATATTCATATTATTCTTATTATTATTATTTTGCTCTTGCTGAGAAATTAGCACAAAGTCTTTATTATCTCCTGCATCAGTAAATCCGATTTCTCTGTAATTTTATATAAAAGTGTTTCTCTGACCTTTCAGGATTCAGCGCTCGCTCACATACAGCACTCTCTCCTCCTTCAAGCTGCTGTGCTGAATCACGCAGGTGTAGGTGTGTTTCTGCAGATCCTCAGCTGGGACTTTCAGAATGCTTCTCTTCTGGAAGCTTCCATCCTGGTTGGGTAACGTCTCTCTGAGCTCCACGTCCTCGTTCACGTCCTCTCCGTCCTTCCTCCAGGAGATCATCACCTGTTTGGGGAAGAAACCTGTAGCGTGACACACCACCTCTGGAGAAGGCGAGTGTTTCTCCTCATGTGAACCCTGATGAGGAATAATCTGTATTCCTGCTGAGGACGTTCTTCATCAAGTTTCCACCAGTTTATGTGTTTTAGTGAAGATGGAGACACTGTGCTGCCAACAGTGCTGCCCCCCAAATCATTGTCACCAGTAAAATTTTTCAGGACCAAGGTTCAAATGCTTCAGTCTGTAATTAAAATGTTCCATGTTAATTCCCTAACACATCTACTTACACACATATTGATCACATTTCGAATAAGAAAGAACTGTCATATTATAAGTAATAGCTCACCTGCGTTTTGAGGCTATGCATCTGATATTTCATCACCTCACCTCCGGATTTTTTGGGTCAAATTTGTTCGTTCTTTTGTCACGTAACATCCTAAACTAAGCTCTGCCATGCCGTCTCCTGTATACCCAACAGAATGATTCATCTCCCGCGCCTTCGGTTCGAGTCATTCGTTCACCACGTAACAGCCCCGTATGGCAACGCAGTCGGAAACAGAAAAGATTAGTTCACCTTTCGAGTCTTCGGGTTCGAGTCTTTCGTTCATCACCTGACAGGCCCGTAAGCTCATTATTAATAGAGAAGCATGTGTAATATTAATTTATGACTGTTATAATTAACTGTATGCAAACAATTGTTTATTTTCATAGCTATGTGACTGGCTCCAAAGTCATTTTAATGACAAGAGGACTTCAGAGAATTGTTGCACGGAATAAAAGAAAACCCTGCGAATGTGAACCAATTAAAAAACTAGTGGACACCCTTATTGAGAAGCTGGCTGATGCTACTTGCTTGGACCCAAGCTTCAAAAAGCAAGCATTTGTCAACCACCAGGCTGCAGAGGAAACAGTGAAGAGGATTACAGGAGCTGCAGCAGCTGTTAACCAAACTCAGAGCGAAGAGGAGAATCCTCCAGATTCTGGTCTGACTGCCAATACAGGGGCCATGTTTTGGGAAGACTTTGATGAAAGGGAAGCAAGCTTGAGGCCTTCTGCTACCACTTCACATACATCCGATGCAATGATGGAGATGTGGGCATACTTTGCGGAGCCACTCTTACCTCACACATCGGTCCCTCTGGTATGGTGAAAGATGTTCTCCTGTGTACAAAAGCCTTTCTGAGATCATGAAGGCAAGACTTTGCATTGTGGCCACATCTGTGCCATCTGAAAGATTTTTTTCTAAAACTGGCCAGATTATCTCTGATAGAAGAAACAGGCTCAGCCCATCCAAGGTATGTTACAAAGGTGTAGGTTACACAGGCAATCTATATTATTAAATAACTGCATATGGATTAAAAACAACACTCAGATTTATGCATGAATTTATACATTTCTATTTTCTACACTGCAGGGTTAGCTAATGTTTATTCAGATAAATAATACAAAGAATAAATAAACAGTAAGTTAATAAATAAAATAAAAAGTAAGTAGATAAATAAGAAAGAAAGATTTTCCCTGATGAAGTTTAAAGCATTAACCAACTCTTTATTAAAACATTTAGTGTAATGGAAAAGAACCATAATGACAGATATTCACACATTTATAGTTTGTAAGAAATAAAAAGCTATAATGCATCACGTAACAGTAAGAGTAAAAAAACTGTAAGGAGGGTTGAGAATGAACTCATTTCTGTATCCAATAAAGCGGTCATGTCACGGTACAAACCCGAAGACTCAAACCCGAAGACTCGAACCCGAAGACTCGAACCCGAAGACTCGAACCCGAAGACTCGAAAGGAGAACTAATCTTTTCTGTTTACTGATCTTGTGATGTTGCGCATGCGCGGTCAACACAAAATGAACGAATCACTCCCCGAGACGACTCGATGTTCTCGAGTCATGGGAAAGATTCATTTAAAATGAACGAATCGTTTGTGAATGACACATCACCTCTCCAAACAGATCCAACATACTCGGCAAATGAAACAACGCTTGTCTACATTATTTATACTCCAGGCACACAACATGTATACAAAATTTTAATAAACCTTTAATAATATGTTTGAATAAAGGTTGAACACGATACGTAACCTGGACCTGCCATTAGGCTTAAATAAAATCTACAAAACGCACTCAGTTGGTATTACCTGAAGCCTACAAGGCAGTGTCTGTCAAACTTTGTGTAGTTTATATATGCCATTTTATATATGTGGTAAATAACTAAACATGTTATAGTATATTTAATGAACATATACAATCAAATAGAACAAGCGATACTGCTGCGCAAAATCTCATGGGTTTCTTGTATTGTCTTTAGAGTCTAGCCTTATAATTTACTTTTATTTAATATGATTAAAGTTACTGAACTTACCCGCTAATGTACAATTAACAGAAAGGGTAAGAAGGAGTAGAGTTTTCATAATTATTCCGTGAGCCATCTCTCAGCGCAAACTTTACACAAAAAAAGGGAAAAAAAAAGAAAACAAGTATCCATGATAATCGCTTTATTCTTCTTTTTTCCTTTTTTTCTTCATTACTTCCTCATCAATCCCCTGTACCTCTGCTACGGAGCAGAAGTTAAGTCCAGGTAAATTGAGACAGTAATTAGCCAGAACAGAAAAAGACCAATCCGAATTCAGGATTCAGTCGCATCATCAGCTGCGTGCAGGTGACCTTAGTGTCTGGTAGGGGTGGGCGTGGTAACATTCAAAGCCGTAGAAAAAATGTCTTGTGTCAGATGGATCTTGTTACGGAAGCCCAGAGAGGCCATGTGATATTAATTTTGCTTTTGTTTTCTCATGATCTAGACTTAATTTTCTCGTGATCTCGAGATAACAAAAGTTGTTTTCTCGTGATCACAACACAATCAGAACCACGGCCCTCAGGTCATTGAGGTTCTGGGGTGCAGGGTTACGAGCCTCTACACGGAGTCTCGGCTGATCCCATAGGTTTTCTATGGGATTCAGGTCTGGAGAAAGTGCAGGCCACTCCATTTGAGGTACCCCAGCCTCCAGCAGCCGTTCCCTAATGATGCGACCTCGATGAGCTGGAGCATTGTCGTCCATGAAGATGAAATTAGGCCTGTGTTGTTCATGCAGGGGCACAATGACTGGATTAATGATGTTATTCAGGTAGTATTGGCTTGTCACTGTACCATTCACAAGATGTAGGGCAGTTCTGTATTGAGTAGACACACCTGCCCAGACTGTAACACCACCACAACAGTGGCTGATGCATAGCGCTCTCCTTGACGTCTCCAACATCGTTGGCGGCCATCATTTCTGCTCAACGTGAATGGACTTTCATCAGAGAACAGCACTGAGGCCCACTGGTCCCTCGTCCAGCGTAAATGCTCCCTGGCCCGACGCCTGTGTCTGGTGGTGTGGTCAGGTACCCTTGCAGGTCGTCTAGCACGCAGACCACACTGATGTAAATGGTTTCGAATGGTCTGATGTGACACTTGGGTGCCTCTCACCTCCCTTAAATGTGCCTGGAGTTGAGTTGCATTCTTCATCCGGTTCCACAGGGCACTGTTCACAGTGAAGCAGTCATCAACGTGGGATGTGGCCAAAGGACGTCCACTTCTACACCTTTCTGTGACTCTTCCAGTCTCTCTGTATCTCTGTCCCAACCTGCTGATGACACTCTGTGACACTCTAAGCTCAGTGGACACTTCCCTCTGAGAACATCCTGTTTGAAGCCTCACAATGGTGAGGTACTGTTGATCAATTATTAGGTGTGGTCTTGGTCTCATGATGTCAAAATGTGAACAGCATGATGAAGAGGACTGTTTAAATACCAATTCTAAAGGAACCAGAAAATTTATTGGTGGATTCATGGATCAAACACCAGTTGTGAATTTTGCCGTTAAGCACCTTGTTAGAGAACAGCAAGTTCTGCAGAAAGTACTGAAACACTGAACAGTTGGACATGTGCATTCAAAAGTGTAGAGAAGGTCAAAATAAGTTCACCTGGAAAGGTTATAGTGCATTTTAGGTGCATCCTGAAATTTCACCCGAAAGACCAATATCCTTAACTTTTTGTGAGTAGTGTATATTGCAATCGCACTAAAGAGACATCAAGAAAGTATGAAAGAAAATTTCATTAACAAAGAACTGTGAACATGGGACAGACGAATAAAATGTGCAGCAGTGGAAGGAACAAGATATGGAAGCCCAGAGAGGCCATGTGATATTATTATTTTTGCTTTTGTTTTCTCATGATCACGACTTAATTTTCTCGTGATCTCGAGATAACAAAAGTTGTTTTCTCGTGATCACAACATAATCAGAACAGCGGTGAAGTTAGTTTGATATTCGGACATTAGACAGACATTCGGAAGCGCTAGTTTAGGGACCGTCGACAAATTTCTGTACAACTGAAATGTGGTATTTGTTACTTAACTGACTACGTTCCCCAGTTATTCTAATTTCTTCTTAAATATACACATGGCATGCGGCATTGCAAACAGCATTTGTTTATTTATAAATAAAAATTTAATTAATTGATAGTATTAATTATGTATCATGTACATAGTATTATTATGTGATTTGCTATTACTAAATAATTTTTTAATAAAAAAAACTATTTCTTCAATAGCTTCTAGGTCATGTGACCCTGTGACCCAAATCTAGTACTAAAATGACCTACTTGGACACCTCCACAAGGTACACCTCTTTGTTATTCCAAAAGTTTCTTCTTTTATTTTTAATTTTTATTTAAAAAAAACACTATTTCTTTAATAGCTTCTACGTCATGTGACCCTGTGACCCCAAACTAGTACTAAAATAATCTACTTGGACACCTCCACAGGGTACACCTCTTCTTATCCCAAAAAATGTCTTCATTTATTTTTCTTCATTTGTTTTTCTTCATTTGTTTAACTCCTTGCTTATATAAATAAACATGATTATCATGATTACACACCGTTCTTTAGTGTTATTACACAATAGTCTTCTTAAACACACAAGCAGCACTTCCATATTTTTTTTCTGGCTGTTTGAAGCTGCAAAGTGCCACACTGGACCTGTTATATACATACATATACATACACATACATACATTATATATATATATATACATACACACACACACATACAGTGAGTACACCCCTCACATTTTTGTAAATATTTTATTATATCTTTTCATGTGACAACACTGAAGAAATGCCACTCTGCTCCAGTGTACAGTAGTGAGTGTCCAGCCTGTATAACAGTGTAAATTTGCTGTTCCCTCAAAATAACTCAACACACAGCCATTAATGTCTAAACTGTTGGCAACAAAAGTGACTACACCCCTAAGTGGAAATGTCCAAATTGGGCCTAAAGTGTCAATATTTTGTGTGGCCACCATTATTATTTTCCAGCACTGCCTTTACCAGAGCTTCACAGGTTGCCACTGGAGTCCTCTTCCACTCCTCCATGATGACATCACAGAGCTGGTGGATGTTAGCGACCTTGCGCTCCCCCACCTTCCGTTTGAGGCCCCACAGATGCTCAATAGGGTTTAGGTCTGGAGACATGCTTGGCCAGTCCATCACCTTTACCCTCAGCTTCTTTATCAAGGCAGTGATTGTCTTGAAGGTGTGTTTGGGGTCATTATGTCCTTAGTCTGCTTGTCTTCAGCAAACTGTATCCAGGCTTTCTTGTGCATCATCTTTAGTAGATCATCTTTCCTTCTGGGATGACAGCCATGCAGACCAATTTGATGCAGTGTGTGGCGTATGGTCTGAGCACTGACCGGCTGACCCCCCACCCCTTCAACCTCTGCAGCAATCAGCACTCATACGTCTATTTCCCAAAGACGACCTCCGGATATGACGCTGAGCACGTGCACTCAACTTCTTTGGTGGACCATGGCGAGGCCTGTTCTGAGTGGAACCTGTCCTGTAAAACCGCTGTATGGTCTTGCCCACCGTGCTGAAGCTCAGTTTCAGGGTCTTCTATCTTCTTATAGCCTAGGCCATCTTTATGTAGAGCAACAATTCTTTTTTTCAGATCCTCAGAGAGTTCTTTGCCATGAGGTGCCATGTTGAACTTCCAGTGACCAGTATGAGAGAGTGTGAGAGCGATAACACCAAATTTAACACACCTGCCCCCCATTCACACCATGTAACACTAACAAGTCATATGACACCGGGGAGGGTAAATGTCTAATTGGGCCCAATTTGGACATTTCCACTTAGGGGTGTAGTCACTTTTGTTGCCAACAGTTTAGACATTAATGTCTGTGTGTTGAGTTATTTTGAGGGAACAGCAAATTTACACTGTTATACAGGCTGGACACTCACTACTGTACATTGGAGCAGAGGGTCATTTCTTCAGTGTTGTCACATGAAAAGATATAATAAAATATTTACAAAAATGGGTGTACTCACTTTTGTGAGACACTGTATATGTGTGTGTGTGTGTGTGTGTAATATAAGTGTAAATATATATATATATATATATATGTGTGTGTGTGTGTGTGTGTGTGTGTGTGTATGTATGTATGTATGTATGTATGTGTATGTATATAACAGGTGCAGTGTGGCACTTTGCAGCTTCAAACAGCCAGAAAAAAAAAAATAGCAATGATGGGCCCTCGCACTATGGGTCATCACTACACGGTGCCATCGCCACCCAGGTGCACCAGACACAGTGAGCACAGTGGGTACATGCATTAAAAGGGGAAATACCAAAAGGACAAGAGTGACAATTTGGGTGTAATGAAAGTGATCACAGCAAAGTCCACTGATGGCAAAACAAAAACTGACTTTCCTTCTAAATAATATAAGGACAAAAGGGACAGTTTGGGTGTAATGAAATAGATCATAGCAATGTCCAGTGATGTCCAAAGGGACAATGACTCTCCCTCTAAACTATATTACTATATCAGTTTATTTTTATATATATATATATATATATATATATATATATATATATATATATATATATATATATATATATATATATATATATATATATATATATACACTATATTGCCAAAAGTATTCTCTCACCTGCCTTGACTCACATATGAACTTAAGTGACATCCCATTCCTAATCCATAGGGTTCAATATGACGTCGGTCCACCCTTTGCAGCTATAACAGCTTCAGCTCTTCTGGGAAGGCTGTCCACAAGCTTTAGGAGTGTGTTTATGGGAATTTTTGACCATTCTTCCAGAAGCGCATTTGTGAGGTCACACACTGATGTTGGACGAGAAGGCCTGGCTCTCAGTCTCCACTCTAATTCATCCCAAAGGTGTTCTATTGGGTTGAGGTCAGGACTCTGTGCAGGCCAGTCAAGTTCATCCACACCAGACTCTGTCATCCATGTCTTTATGGACCTTGCTTTGGTCACTGGTGCACAGTCATGTTGGAAGAGGAAGGGGCCAGCTCCAAACTGTTCCCACAAAGTTGGGAGCATGGAGTTGTCCAAAATGTCTTGGTATGCTGAAGCATTCAGAGTTCCTTTCACTGGAACTAAGGGGCCAAGCCCAGCTCCTGAAAAACAACCCCACACCATAATCCCCCCTCCACCAAACTTTACACTTGGCACAATGCAGTCAGACAAGTACCGTTCTCCTGGCAACCGCCAAACCCAGACTCGTCCATCAGATTGCCAGATGGAGAAGCGCGATTCGTCACTCCAGAGAACGCGTCTCCACTGCTCTAGAGTCCAGTGGCGGCGTGCTTTACACCACTGCATCCGACGCTTTGCATTGCACTTGGTGATGTATGGCTTGGATGCAGCTGCTCGGCCATGGAAACCCATTCCATGAAGCTCTCTGCGCACTGTTCTTGAACTAATCTGAAGGCCACATGAAGTTTGGAGGTCTGTAGCGATTGACTCTGCAGAAAGTTGGCGACCTCTTCGCACTATGCGCCTCAGCATCCGCTGACCCCGCTCCGTCAGTTTACGTGGCCTACCACTTCGTGGCTGAGTTGCTGTCGTTCCCAAACACTTCCACGTTCTTATAATACAGCTGACAGTTGACTGTGGAATATTTAGGAGTGAGGAAATTTCACGACTGGATTTGTTGCACAGGTGGCATCCTATCACAGTTCCACGCTGGAATTCACTGAGCTCCTGAGAGCGACCCATTCTTTCACAAATGTTTGTAAAAACAGTCTGCATGCCTAGGTGCTTGATTTTATACACCTGTGGCCATGGAAGTGATTGGAACACCTGATTCTGATTATTTGGATGGGTGAGTGAATACTTTTCGCAATATAGTGTATCCTTAACTTTTTGTGAGTATTGTATATATAATTTTTGAATAAATTGTTAATTCACTCGTTCTGATAATGGCTGAAAATTATATTATTCACTATTACAAACAAAAATCAGATCTCTGAAACATTTTTGGTAAACATACATTAGAAAATACAATTAATCTCACGTTGTAGTAAATAATAATAAATAAACTTAACTAACACATTTTTATTAGGTTACCAATACCAAATGATAAAAAATGTTAGCAGTTAGGTCTAAAAGATTGCGGAAATTGGTTTGTTTGTTTGTTGTAATGGAAGCCAAGAAAGAGAAAGAATACAATGTGTTCTCCTTTTAACATGTTGGCGTTCTTTCTTAGCCTATAGCAATACAGACAAACACACTGCATCAACAGTTACCAGGTGGAAATGACAAGAGCATGTTAGCAGCTGAAAGTGTTCTTGTGAAGGTTCGGTTTATTATTTCTGAATCCCCCTGGGTTATGGTATATATACTTATCTGACCACTGAAAAAGCAAACGGTTAAATGAACATTTTATACTAGACTTTACATTATAGGATTGAAGAGAATTTCATCAGAATAGAAAATAAATATAATAAAAGAATAAAACTTGTCAGGACCTGCTGTTGGTGTAATAAACAGGTTGGTGTAATGTGGGGTAGTGTGTTTTTAGTGCCAAAACATTAAACGTTGTGATAATAAAGATGCGAGTTTAATGCAAAATAAGATATTTAATGCAACAGTAATTGTGTCAATATAAATTGTTTAAGCCATTTTTATTAGACATGGCATAATACCTATTCTTCTTTCTTGATAACAATTAAAAAATATATGGTGAATATTTTTGCTTACAGCTTTTACACAAAAAAGATTTACAATGAAAAATAAATATAATAAAGTATAAATATAATTTCCAAAAAGAATTTTTTTTTTTTTTTAAATAGTCTCTTTATATGAAACATTTTCAGTACCAAAAAAAGTCTTTTTTTTCTTTTTTTTTCATTTTTTTACAGGCTATGATCATATTCATTCTTTCTTTCCCCTCTAATATATGACACATTTTCCTGTTGGTATCAGCCCAGTCTTAAACCTGGGTATCAGATCAGTGCCATCTTTAGTTTAATATGTTCAGTTTTTTTCTTCTAACACTTAATCATATTTAAAATGTACATTTTTTCTGCAGGGGGTAGCACAATTGCCTTTGACCACATTTGCCTCTGGGGTTTGGGGTTAGAATCCCACCTCCTCCCTATGTGCACAGATGTACTCCCCATGCTTCAGTGGTTTCCTCCAGGTACTCTGGTTTCTGGAGACAAGCATTGTAGGCTGATTGGCATCTTTGATTGTCTATAATGTGTATGAGTGTGTGTATGATTGCCCCCCCACCCCAGGTATAGGCTCCAGGTTATAATCACTACTGAAAATGTATGGATTTGTTGTGCAAAACAGTTTTGTAGTTCCAATGCTACATGTGATAAACAAGAGCATGGTACTTTTGCAGGCAGACCACTCAAACCCCAGTTACACCCACACTGGACCTTATTGTTGGACTGAACCACGATGTCTTGCTGAAACTATTCACAACATTCACGAATTAATAAAAGAAAAACTTTAATTTTTTTGACATATTACTGTTTTATAAGAAAAACACAACAATATAAACTTCAGGCTGGTAACAGAAATTTGTGTACCAAAAATCTGTACTAGAATTTAAAATTATTTAAAATTTAAAACAAACCCCAGCCAAATCAGCCTTGTCTATTTTATTGTATACTGTACATAGTTTTTCTATAATTTTTTTTTTAATTAAAATAATGTTAATGTATAAAAACAAATAAGATTAACAGCCTCAAAGTCCTCAAATGGTCAATGACTAGTCGAGTTGTAATACAGATTTGGATTTGGTCAGGTATTTCAATTTAGATTTGTAAGGAGTACTTGTAAGGTCTTGAAAAAACTTTACAACATTTGATACTTGAACGCAATTGAAAAAAAATGCTATATGGTATTATATAAAAATGTAACACTGGCTAATATCTAACAGATGAATATAATACATGTGGGTCCTCCATTTCACAGTGTCTCATTGTCCTCTTGGTTTTCTTATTAGTGAGCAGCGTAATTTACAGAGTCAGACTCCTGATCCTGCAATGACACAAAGATCATGTTAGAGGTTTTCTTGAATATTTCTATCAAGGTGGAGTAAGGTACAGTTTACAGTATAGTCATAATTGTATTGATTTTTTTTTTTTGGGGGGGGGCAGTAAGGGTGCAAGATTGTCCCTCTGTTTACCCTCTTTCTATGGTTTCTATGGTTCAATAGCAGAACAAGACAGATGTTGAAAAACTTGCTCTGCTGTTGTGTGTGTTCCTGGGTTTGTACCTATTAATGAGGTTATTAGAAATAAACTGTAAATGGCAGGGTGTTCAAGACCAGATATAAATATGGTTGGCCTACTACAGCTTAGTAAGAGAGAGACTAGAGAGAAGTCTCTTAAGCCCTCTAGTGTCTTGTTGCAGATCATGTTCGACCCTCAATTAATTTTTTTTCATAGCACAGAAGCAGACATTTTCTCTTGTCTGGGCATACAGCTGTTACTCTGCCTGTCCTCTTCAGCTGTCAGACACTAACCTAGCCAGATCTGATCTCTTTCAGGGTCTAATGACCGCCTAAACCCTAAATACCTGTCATACATTAATAAAATAAATGTTTATTATCGGAGTGTTCTATTAAAAAACTTTAAAAGGTAAGTGGATATAAAATACGTATGCTTGAAAGTAAAGTTAAAATTTTAAATTTAAAGATTCCATAAAATGTAAAATGAACCAAATGTATTGTACTGTCTGTGTGCCTTTGGGTTAAAATGACAAGAACTTCAGTTTTGTTAATAGAACTAAAATAATTTAATTTTTGTTAATAGAACTAATCTAAATCACTAAATTAAAAAAAGAGCATCCTTTGTTCCTACAAACGGTATTGATCCAAAAAACTGTATGATGGATGCCCTTTTACAAACAGTCGACTCAGCAAGGGCTTGAATAATTGTGTACTGCTCATGTCAAATAAATATAAATATAAACTATATAAATATGGTTGTTGAGGGTCACTCTGTTGTGATCAGTACAATAATGAAGAATAAAATCAGAATCAGAATCAGAAAAAGTTTTATTGCCAGGTACAGCAAAGGGTCAGCAAAGAGCATTTTACAGGAATTTGTCTTGGTGTCAGGTGCGCACATATACACAGGTATGAAATGTCTGTACAAATGTACACAATTTTAGAAAAAAGCTAGAATAAGTTAAATAAATACTGTATAAAGTGACTTGCATGAGAAGAAGTGCAACAGAATGTAAAAAGTGAAAGTGACTGTCCAGACATATATACAGATGTGAGGTATGTACACAGTGTAGAATGAGATAAGTATTGTGTACAAAAGTGTGAGTTTGAATGAACAGTAGTGCAAATTAGAATGTGGGTCCGGGTTGGGGGGGGTTTGGTCATCTGGGGTAAGTGAATATATGCTATTATTCAAGCCCTTGCTGAATTGATTGATTGTAAAAGGGCATCCTTCATGTCAGTACAGTTATTAGGAACAAAGGATGCTCTTTTTTATTTCAGTGATTTATTTTATTTCTTTTAACCAAAATTACATTCTTGAAGCAAAGAACGAAATGACATTTTAGTGAGGTTTTCAGATCTTTAACCCTTCAGTGTTTGTTTTTGAAAAGCAAAGAGTACAAGCATTGTTTCTGTGGTTTCGATGCAGCATGTTGGGTGTGAGGTGGTGAGGGTGCTGCAATGCAAAAGGCAAGAGTTTTGTGGTCGGAAAATATTTAAGCCACTAGATACATCTTGCGAAATGGACAAAAGGCTGCATGTGCTTCAATAAAAACATGTGGTTTATGGCCTGACTGATCTGTAAACAACTCTGAATAAAACTAATTGAAAAGAGATGAGTCAATAATTATGCTAGTGTTGTAGAAGAAATAAAACTCAAGATACAGAAATTCTACTCTATAAGGTGTCGGTGTTATAGGATTTATGGAATTGAAGTATGTTTCTCTTTTAACACAGAGAGTAATGCCATCTGAAGTCATAGCCTCTGTCTATGTTATGTCCTTGATAGACGACCAGCAGTTTGTAACCATACAGAGAAAGTGTACTGCAAACCCTCTACAGGGTGTCCCATAAGTTGGGAGAGATGACTCCACGTGTGTGTTTACAAAAAAATGACAATCATGTACAGGATTTTTTATTTATTTATTTATTTTTTTTGCTGTACATTTTTTGTGTGGCCCTCAGTAAACCACTGTCTACGATCTAAGACTAGCTATGGAAAATAAGGTTTGTCTGAGTGGTTTCGATTCAGCAAGTAGCAGCAGAACTTTGTTTGTGGTGGTGGAATAAACATAGCTGAGCATCAGCTTTGCGGTTGGAAAATATTAAAACCACTGTGCATGCAATCAGTTCTCTGAAATGGACAGATGCTTTTTTTCTGAGCAAAGACATGTGATTGGCTGTGTGGCTGTCTGTACATGTTTCAGACTCCTAGGAAGAAAAACAGCCCAATGCAGCCCAATACCTGATTACCTCTTTCAGCTTTGCAGTGACACTGGGGATGACAGTTTAATCTACAGCTTTCTGTGACCTCTGGCTGTTCAGTGTAGGAGCCTGTAAGGTAAAAATGTAACATTAAAACATTGCACCTGCACACAGGTGGAGATCTTACACCAAAACAGTGACACGAGATGTGATTCCCCAGTTCCGTCCCATGGGAAATGCTCCAGATCCACTGTAACCCTGATCAAGCGGTTACTAAAGATGACGGAATGAATTAAAAAATAAATGAATATTCTGGAGTTTATGGAAACATGGAATTACAAGTACATTTGCAAGTAGAGTTCTTTTTTGCTCCTGCGTACTGACTTAAATGAAGGAAATGTGACACACTGAAAGAAGATTTATAGAAGCTTTAAGAAGACTTTAACCACATGGTTGTTGGTACCAGAGGAGCTGTATTGTGTATTTCAGTAAACTAATTATCTCATACACAAAATGCTGCAGAAAACAAAACAAAACAAAAAAAATCTAGTGAGAAGCAGCACCACAGGAGAATGAGCTTCCTCTCATTTTTTAAATGGATGAAACCCTCAACTGTAAAGCTGAAATTCTCTTGGTGACAATTCTTCACCACCATTTCTCTCATCTTCCTTTCTCCCAACCCCTAAGCCCCACCTCCTGTTGACTTCCCCCTGTTGGTCAACTACTACCCTTTCATGCAATTTCACGGCAACAATTTAAAGACTTGTTGAGATTTTTGCCTAAAAATAGCGACCTAGTTTTTATAGCGACCAATCACATGGTATCTAATCTAACTGAATTTTACTGGTGTAGGTTTTTCTCATGCATTAAGGAAAGTGAAGTGAAAACATTGGACTGTGGACTGTGGTGTGACACTTTTTCAACTGCTTCATCCAGACATAACCTACAAACCGTCAGGAGACACACACACACACACACATACACAATGAGGATGTGTGCATTTAAACAGTCATGATAGAGTGAAAGATGTAGGACTGTGTGCTTTCTATGAAAGACACATTTTATTGCTGGTGTCAGTGTAAACATGTGCATTCATTTATAATAATAATAATAATAATAATAATAAAAACAGAACCACCATAATTCCTTTCATACTTACCTCTAAATTGGAGATCCTGGAACTGAGCCTGTCTCTCTGCCCGTGGATCTCCAGCTACGTGAGAGACAGACCACAAGCAGTATGAGTGGGAAAACCTGTCCAACCTCACACAGGATCTGTCATGATTCTGTCACATCAACATCATGGTGGAGGAGGAGCTTCTTCCCACAGGCTTTGCTGGACCTCAACCAGGACAAGAACACCTAGAGCTTGGATTCTTTTTGACTTGTCATATAACACCTATTACTGCACTGGATTTATGCACACCTCACTTTGGGGCTTTATATCCGCATTATATCTGCACACCCATTGCACACATCTTGCACTTTAATCAATACTATATTCATAATCATTTTCATTTTCAATCATTTCTAGCAGAAAGGAGGAGATGGAAATGATGTGTGTGTGTAACAGGAGTGTGATACACACACTCCTGTTACACACACACATCATTTCCATCTCCTCCTTTCTGCTAGAAAAACACAAAGAAATGAACAGGATCAGAGCTGAGATTTAATTTACCTCATGTCATGTCAGGAGGAAACACAGTCATGCTTTAAGTGTTGTTGGTGGAAGAATGTCCTTCAGGGGGTGTAAAATATTCAAATCCATCACAAAGTGGATAAAACCCTGCTAATAAATAATATAGTGGTTTTAAACATGGTTTATGGATCAGAAAGGTTTATTACAGGGTTCGGGTGGAACAGGTCTGAAGTCTGAAACACAGATGATGGACAGACAGTTATTTATCAGTTCATCAGTTCAGATTAAAAACAAGCAAAATATTCATCAAATCTCCTTCAAGAATTAGAAAGTGTAAATCTGTTCTCTGAAAACTTCACATCTGCCTCCTTCCTCCTCTCACCAGAGTTCTTCCTCTTCCAGACCATAATTCCAGCAACAACGGCAACGAGAACAATGAGAGCCACGAGAACACCAACGATGATAGGCATCAGTCCTCCACCTGTTAAATCAGCACAGAGTCTTTATTATCTGCTGCATCAGGAAATCAGATTTATTGTTTATACTGTATGTGGAGTTGATCAGGACCTTTTGGTACTTCTAGCACTAACTCCTCCTTCAAGCTGCTGTGCTGAATCACGCAGGTGTAGGTGTGTTTCTGCAGATCCTCAGCTGGGACTTTCAGAATGCTTCTCTTCTGGAAGCTTCCATCCTGGTTGGGTAACGTCTCTCTGAGCTCCACGTCCTCGTTCACGTCCTCTCCGTCCTTCCTCCAGGAGATCATCACCTCTTTGGGGAAGAAACCTGTAGCGTGACACACCACCTCTGGAGAAGGTGAGTGTTTCTGGATCACTGATGCTGTAGGAGGATCTGAAGAGACACACAGAGACAGACATAATAAAGCCCATATTGTGTGTGTGTGTGTGTGTGTGCGTGTGCAGCCCTTGATGTAGAGATGATAAAGTGCTGTAGAGGTTAGAGAACAGATTACAGACCTTTACGCTCCAGAGTCTCTCTGCCATAAGACACATACTTATTTAACCACTCAGTACACTCTTTCTCCAGGTATTACTTCCGGCCTTCTGTCATAACAAAATTATTATCCCACATCTGTTTGGTGAACACAGCTTGTGGTTTAGCTGCAGTCCATGTGAGAGTTTTCAGAAACTCACTGATGAAATCATCCCCATCATAACCATCCTGTCTATATCCTCTAAAAGTCCCGTCATCATCATGGAGCTCACAGCTGTACAACACCTGCACTGTGTAAACTCTTGCACACACACACACATACACACACAGCTACTGTTGTCACTTATACAGTATACAGGGACGACACAGAACACACAGTGGTTAGTGGGACATTATCACGGTTACTAGGAAATATAGTTAGTTTTATTATGCATGCATAGCAGTTAGCATAATGTTTGCAAATGCATGTGTGTGTGAGTGTGCTAGTGATTAAAACTGTTTGTGTGTGAGTGTGATTGTGTGTTTCACCTTTAGTCTGATTAAAATTCTGCATTACTGTAGCCACATGGACTTTGTAGATCTCCTGAATAAACTGACACTCGTGTCTCTTCTCCCACATTCTTCTGTATCCACTCTGTCTCTGGGATCATTTTCCTGATGTTACTGCCATAACCTCCTAAGACCTGAGCTTGCATTTTAGATTTCTTCTACCTATTTGGGGTTAGGAGGAACCAATAAATATAATGACCAGATATTACCGTTTAAAATGAAGCCACTTCTTTTCTGTACAACAGGTTCCAGTTACAAAGAATGAAGTATTATGATGCACACAACCAAAAACGTGATGTCCTCTAATGAGGGCGCCAGGTTGTAGGAGGATAATACACAAACTGTCCTCCATCCACCTGACCCACCAGAGTGAATTCTGGGAAATTTATTCCTGTAACTGCAGTGTAGAAATACTGAAGCGTGTGTGTGACTGTAAAAGAGTAAAAACACACATTAACACTACATCACTAGGTACCACAGCACATCTGAGGTCTTGTGGAGTTCAGGTCCCAATGACTTATTTTGGTGGCCCAAGTGGAATATATACAATATTAGACAGGTGGTTTTAATATTAAGGCTGATTGGTGTAAACAAAAATTAACCAATTAGTTATGTGATAAAATGAGACAGAAATGACAAGAATAACAGAAAAAGTGTTAGAAGAGGAGACGGATACAGATGCAGTTAAGTCTTATATCTTATTTGAAGAGTATTTGAAACAAATCCATAAAGTGAATCGAACTCGTGAATAGCACACAGATCGAGGTAGGCTATCAACAAATAAAAATATTAGGGGTAATTCTAATTTTGAGGGGGAAATAAATCTTAGCAGCGAATAAAGAATTTCAATATACAAATCAATCAAGCGGATAATAGGACACAGGCGGAAGGCAACCAATGACCAGACACGGGAAAAGACAAGACATACTTGACCATGAAAACAAAACACACGTGGCAACGTAAAGAAACGCACAACAACCCGGAAGTAGGCGCTGAAGTGCGGCGATGATCGCATGCAGCGCGAGGCGCGAGTGGAAATACTTTAATATTACAGAGTAAATAAATATAGTAAAGATTTATAGAGTAAATACAGAAAACCATACAGCTGATGAAAGATGAAGAGAAAATGTGAAGAAAATCAGAGCTTTCTTAACTGCGCTGCAGCGAGACATCTCACAGTGTCACATCTGATCCACTACAACACACAATAATGTCTTATTTACTCATTCAATCTGCAGATTTATCCACATTTTAACCCAAATTATCCCGTGTACAGATGGAACGTTTCACCTCTATAGGGGGTGGTGGGGTCAACGTTCTGACCAATCAAAATTCTGGATTCGGTCGCGTCACCAGTTTTCAGAGGAAAACTGCGAAGTGCTGAAAGTAGGAAGTAGTTTTATATTCATTATTTCAACCATTACCTGGCAGAATAGCTTTTTTCCCCCTGTGTCCTGATTTTCCAGCAAAACTCCTTGATTTGACCAAATAAAAAATGAAATGAATTCATAATCTGCAAATGATCCAAATTGCAGCGGTGTGACTTGTTTTCAACCTGCCTATGTTCTCCCACACCACCCCACTGCTGCGCTCCCACACTGGCCTCAGACTCAAAACACTGACGCTTGCCTACAAATCCAAGAATGGACCAGCACCATCTTCCCTCAAAGCTCTTATCACACCCACACTGCACCTCACTCCCTCAGATCTACTAGCACTGCTCAACTGGTCCCACCATCTCTCAGGCTAAGAGGTAGGTCTACATCCAGACTCTTCTCTGTTCTGGCACCAAGGTGGTGGAATGAACTTCCCCTAGATGTCCGAATAGCTGAGTCACTGGTTCTTCAAAGTTTTTAGGCTAATGATATCCTAATTGACGTTCCTAATCCTAATTGATGACCTACTGACGTAGTGTATTCATAGATAGAGACTTCAAAGCACATTTGCTCTGGATAAGAAATGTAAATGTAAATGTAAATGAAATATTCTCAAGAGCAGAGGAAAATCTGGATTAGACCATAAAGGGGTAAATGAGGACAATCTGACTGTCCTCTGATGTCTCAGTTCTTCTAGTTGGTTTCCATACTTTAATAGTGTTTTATATAATGCACTCTTCTTGCAGTATCTTATGCATTTTTAATATTTTGTATAAATTTTGTGTTTCACTATTTGTCCTAGTGGAGTGATTCCTTGTAATTCCTAAACAGTTCTTCTGTTCTTCTTCTTTCACATTTTAATCACATCCTGATTGCTTCATTTCAAAATCCATTGTGGTTGTGTACAGAGGCAAAATTATGTCACTGTTCAACTATTCATGAACCTGACAGTATAAAGATAAAGATGAGGATGATTCTGGAAGCTTGTTTCAGGTTGTGATGTCATCACTACAACCAGCACATTCTGAAGTTAGCCTCTGTTACCTAATTACATTGAACATTTCCATTTCATTTACAGAATTCAAACGTGTGCATTCTGAAGGAATGAACTGAGCTGCACTGAACTACAGAGAGAAAGAGAGAAAGAGAGGAGAACAAACGAGCAAAAAACATGAAGGAGAAATGTTTGTGCAAATGTCAAGTCGTTCAAAATAAAAATTGAACTTTAATATATACAGTTTTTACAGCCTGCTGCACTTTAATGCCATTGATAGAGTTTTGTTATTAGACGTTAACTGCTGAAGACATCCACTGCATGAGAGAGTAAGAGGAAGAGCTCGGGTTTGAAGTGTTTGCTTTCATCTTGCTGCGATTTCATGACTAAAGAGCTATGACTAGTAACTTTACAAGACAGAGAAATCTCACACACTGCTTTCCAGTAAGTTTTCATGGTGCTGAGTAAAAGCATTAGGAGGTCATTGTTGGTTCTTGTGTCACTTCCTGTCTGATTCTCTGCAGTATGTCTCCTATAGTGTGTTCAGTTGAGGCCTGAATATATCTGAACAGGTGAAACAGAGAAGATCACACAGTGGCTCATGATCTAAAGCCTGTCAGGTTATTTACAGTAAACCCAGATCATTACAGCTTCATTTCACACAAGGAAAAATGCAGGGGATCTACAGGAGACCTGAAACAACTTCCAGGAAATCAGAAATAGTTTATTTTTCGACATTTCTGAAATTCCTGCAGTATTTTTTACGAATGTTTTGACACTAGATGGCGCTTTAACACTGACTTTGAATTACGCTGAACTACATGCATCTTAATGTTGAATTCTGATCTCTGCCACTAAAATAAGACTTTGTAATTAAGACTAAATCTCACAGTCTGTAGGATTATTCTTTATTTGTGTTTATTTTGTGTGGATTTTTCATCATTAAAGTTTTGTATAGAACTGATTTAAACTTTTCACCACACATATGAACACAAACCCAGAACCCAGTCACACGTCACCAAGAATGGACCAGTGAACTGGACTACAGGAGGGCCCAAGGAGTCAGAACCTGTGTGTAAAGTCACCTTTAACTACAGAGTCAAAGGGTTTAAACATTTTCCTGAACAGCTGAAGAAATCTTCTACACAATAAATCTGAAGACATTTTATAATCCGTCTTGAAATTTACAGAAATACTGAAACTGAACAAATCAGAGTGAATTATTTAGGATCTGAGCTTATACAGGTAAACTCCTAACTTTACACACAGAGATTAGTGTTTACTGAAACTTTGGGAGCGTAAAAAATCATTAATAACTAATAAACCGGAGGTTTACAGAGTTACAGGTTAGAAATATCTTCAGTGGTGAAGTCACGTGATCAGAGGGTTGTTTAGTGATTAATCACAACGTGCTCACCGTCCGACTGTTAATCACGTGACTTCCTGTCACTGAACCGCTCTGACAGTGAAATGAAAACAAACTGAAACTCGGGGAATAAACGCAGTAAACACCTGGATGACGTCACTGAATAATTACACCTTTTCAGAATAAAGATTAAAAAAACTATTTATTTTCTAGAAAATATGGGAAGGCAATGCTTCTCTTCTGGAAGCTTCCATCCTGGTTGGGTAACGTCTGTCTAACCTCCACGTCCTCGTTCACGTCCATTCGCTGCATTAGTGTATCTATATTGGCCTTAAGGGGGCGCTGTTCATCCTGGGGGAAAGAAAGAAGAAAATGGGGGGGGGATACAGAATAAAATAATTTGTCAAATCATATCCTGTGGCACTGTTTTGATATATTCATATAGATATACCATAAAAAAAATCCCACATACAACCTTCTCCAGCTTAACACAGTTATGGACCTATTCGATTTGAAAAACAGAGCTGAATATAATGTATGCCATGTCTGATTTTCAATGTTTTTAAAGACTTTTTTACATTTTTCTTGTAAATTTATGATCAAAACTTCCTTTTTTTATTTTCAAACATTTTCATACTATTAAAATTTGTAATAAATGTGGGTTTAAATAATTTTTTAATAAAAACACTTTGTATTATAGACTAGACTATCAACTGAAAGAAAGTTATGTCATACTTTAAGTGCTTAAAACACTTTTTCAAGAACCATTAATGCTTTTGTGTTTTCTCTCCCTTAGAATTTGCACAAAAACACACATACAAAACTGTAATCCCTGGGTCTTCCATGGTCTGAGAATTTAAAAGATACTACAAAAATGCACAGAAAACCCAGGATGGACTGTATTTTTTATTTTATTAGATTAATGTTGATGCTTCTGCTAGAGATGATGTATGCAGCCTTCTCGCTTTAGTAATGGCATTCATTGTCACTGCATGAAATACCTGTCTTTGATGCAACGCTCTGTTAAACTGTGTTTCTGCATAATATTGATGGTTTCCAAAGCCATGGTGTCATAATGATGGTATTAAGAGGTGGACTGATTCAGATAGGACACCACTGAAGGCCTAGGTGTGTAACGCATGGCACGCCAATGGTTTTACAGAGTGGTGGAGTGATTGATTTATTTATTTATTTGTAACTTTGTCAGATTTGGCCTTATTACAGCTTTAGTGTTAAACTTTAATATTATAGCGTAAATAAATGTAGTAGGAAATCAGAGATCACCATCACTCTGTGTCACATCTGATCCACTAAACACTCAAAAAACACACTAAGCACTAATCTCTTATTTAACGAACAGATTTACAAATTTATCTCCACTTTAACACAGTTTAACAGTGTAAGAGAAAGTCACTGATCCTGCTGATCCGGTGTTTAGCAGAAACGTTCCTCCACTCTGACCAGAATTCAGAATTCAGGAGTCGTGTCACCAGTTTCTGAGGAGATTTGCAGGATGATCCTGAATGTAAAAGCAGGAGATGAAGAAGGAGAAAAGAGTTTATGATCACCACTTTTTACATTTTCATCTATTTTTAATAAAAAATGTTGCAATAAATAATCAACAATAAATGATAAACACAATAATATTATTTTCTTTAGCTATTATTATCAGTTAATAATAACTCACTTTAAATATAAACTCGGCATGTGTTAATATTTTGACTGTAAATCCAGTAAAGCGTGAATGTAATCTTATATATTCTGTGCTTTTATTGTGAAAGAGCTGTTATAAAGGATCAGCTCATGACACTGGGCTTGTTGTTGAGTGTTTGCAGGTACAGAAGATGAGTTGAAGTGGAAATGTGGAGAGGGATGGAGGTTGGGGTGGAGGATGGAGAGGGATGGAGGTTGGGGTGGAAATGTGGAGAGGGATGGAGGTTGGGGTGGAAATGTGGAGAGGGATGGAGGTTGGGGTGGAAATGTGGAGAGGGATGGAGGTTGGGGTGGAGGGTGGAGAGGGATGGAGGTTGGGGTGGAAATGTGGAGAGGGATGGAGGTTGGGGTGGAAATATGGAGAGGATGGAGGTTGGGGTGGAGGGTGGAGAGGGATGGAGGTTGGGGTGGAGGGTGGAGAGGGATGGAGGTTGGGGTGGAGGGTGGAGAGGGATGTAGGTTGGGGTGGAAATGTGGAGAGGGATGGAGGTTGGGGTGGAGGGTGGAGAGGGAGGGAGGTGGGGGTGGAAATGTGGAGAGGGATGGAGGTTGGGGTGGAGGGTGGAGAGGGATGGAGGTTGGGGTGGAAATGTGGAGAGGGATGGAGGTTGGGGTGGAGGGTGGAGAGGGATGGAGGTTGGGGTGGAAATGTGGAGAGGGATGGAGGTTGGGGTGGAGGGTGGAGAGGGATGGAGGTTGGGGTGGAGGGTGGAGAGGATGGAGGTTGGGGAGGAAATGTGGAGAGGGATGGAGGTTGGGGAGGAAATGTGGAGAGGGATGGAGGTTGGGGTGGAGGGTGGAGAGGGATGGAGGTTGGGGAGGAAATGTGGAGAGGGATGGAGGTTGGGGTGGAAATGTGGAGAGGATGGAGGTTGGGGTGGAAATGTGGAGAGGGATGGAGGTTGGGGTGGAAATGTGGAGAGTATGGAGGTTGGGGTGGAAATGTGGAGAGGGATGGAGGTTGGGGTGGAAATGTGGAGAGGGATGGAGGTTGGGGTGGAGGGTGGAGAGGGATGGAGGTTGGGGTGGAGGGTGGAGAGGGATGAGGGTTGGGGAGGAAATGTGGAGAGGGATGGAGGTTGGGGTGGAAATGTGGAGAGGATGGAGGTTGGGGTGGAAATGTGGAGAGGATGGAGGTTGGGGTGGAGGGTGGAGAGGGATGGAGGTTGGGGTGGAGGGTGGGGAGGGATGGAGGTTGGGGTGGAAATGTGGAGAGGATGGAGGTTGGGGTGGAGGGTGGAGAGGGATGGAGGTTGGGGTGGAAATGTGGAGAGGATGGAGGTTGGGGTGGAGGGTGGAGAGGGATGGAGGTTGGGGTGGAGGGTGGAGAGGGATGGAGGTTGGGGTGGAGGGTGGAGAGGGATGGAGGTTGGGGTGGAAATGTGGAGAGGATGGAGGTTGGGGTGGAGGGTGGAGAGGGATGGATTCTGTCCAAACTCACAACACATGACAAGTGTATTTTTTCTTCTCAACACAAAATGAATTACTGAAACATTAACAGAGTCTGTATTTTTTTAAGGATGTAAACTTTATTTATATGGACGTCTCCTAAAGTTTAAGATTTTGTGAAGAAAACAGGACACTGCACATCAACACCAAAACTCCGCCCACTGTGAAGCCTGGTGGTGGTGGTGGTGGTAGACCTGTGGTCTAACAGGCATCTTTTCAGGATCTGGACAGATTTTAATTCAATTAATTATAAATTTAGTGTCTCAAGAAAATTCACAAGAGAATGAATGAGTGACTCAAATGAAGCTCAGAGAATCAGATGAAGCTCAGAGAATCAGATGAAGCTCAGAGAATCAGATGAAGTCCAGAGAATCAGTTGAAGTCCAGAGAATCAGATGAAGCTCAGAGAATCAGATGAAGTCCAGAGAATCAGTTGAAGTCCAGAGAATCAGATGAAGCTCAGAGAATCAGATGAAGTCCAGAGAATCAGATGAAGCTCAGAGTCAGATGAAGCTCAGAGAATCAGATGAAGTCCAGAGAATCAGATGAAGCTCAGAGAATCAGATGAAACTCAGAGAATCAGATGAAGCTCAGAGAATCAGATGAAGCTCAGAGAATCAGATGAAGCTCAGAGAATCAGATGAAGTCCAGAAAATCAGATGAAACTCAGAGAATCAGATGAAGCTCAGAGAATCAGATGAAGCTCAGAATCAGATGAAGTCCAGAGAATCAGATGAAGTCCAGAGAATCAGATGAAGCTCAGAGAATCAGATGAAGCTCAGAGAATCAGATGAAGCTCAGAGAATCAGATGAAGCTCAGAGAAGCTCATACACATTTCTCGTTTATCTCCTGTCCAGTTCAGTATAAAGTTTGATCTCTGGCTGTTTGTGTTTCTGACAGAAAGTCCATGCTGTGTATCAGTCCAGTGTGAAACACTTTCCATTAATGAAGAGGTAAACAGCTCCACCTACTGGCTTCACCACCCTCAGTCAACAACAAGCCTCATGTCCACATCTGTTACTGTTCAGTTACTGTTAGATTTAATTAGTTACAATTAGTACATTTATATAATTACAGTTTCATTCTTTAAGCTGGTAAACTTCAGATTTGAAGCTCTATTTGAAGCTCAGATTTGAAGCTCAACTTCAGATTTGAAGCTCTATATATTTTGTAAGAAATAAAATAAAAAATAACAATAACAATAAAAACAATAATAATTCTAAATTCAAATGTGAAAACTTCATATTTAAAACGATCTTTTTAAATGGCTAACAGTACAATCCCAGAGTTTATATCAAAAGTTTGTCTAGGATCTCTAAAGTAAATACTAGATTTCTCATAATCTAATCACTCTCAGGCTGTGAGAACCAAAACTCTAATGAAACTCTTTTACATTTACTGTGGATGAAACCAGACGCTGCTCATGACCTGGTTATTTCCATCTGTGTAGTGAAGCTTGGTTCTGCAGGGATCTTTCTCACATACCAGGAGGACTGGAGGCTCTGTTCAGGATGAAGAGGGATTAATAAAGAGAGAATCCAGGCTTTGTTACTAACAGTGAAGAGAGTGTTATACATATTTCTTCATTTCCATCATACACTTTATAGCCAAAAGTTTTGGGACACCTCTCCATATGTTTGAATTCAGGTGTTGTTTTTCAGGGGTTGGGCTCAGCCCCTTAGTTCCAGTGAAAGGAACTCTTAATGCTTCAGCTTCATACCAAGACATTTTGGACAATTTCATGCTCTTTGTGGGAACAGTTTGGGGATGACCCCTTCCTGTTCCAACATGACTGCACACCAGTGACCAAAGCAAGGTCCATAAAGACATGGATAAGCAAATTTGGTGTGGACGAACTTCACAGAGTCCTGATCTCAACCCCATAGAACACCTTTGGAATGAATGCAAGTCAGACCTTCTCTTCCAACATCAGTGCCTGACCTCACAAATATGCTTCTAGAGGAACGGTCAAAAATTCCCATAAACACACTCCTAAACCTTGTGGAAAGCCTTCCCAGAAGAGTTGAAGTTGTTCTAGCTGCTAAGGGCGGGACAACTCCATATTACATTCATGTGCAGGTAAAGGCAGACGTCCCAAAACTTTTGGAAATAGTGTATTTAGACATATCCAGCTTATGTGCGTTTACTTTACATTTATCTCATTTAACCAGTCAGGCTAAGGGGTCAGAAGTGGCAGCTTGGTGATCCTGGGATTTGAACTCACAACCTTCTGATCTGTAACCAACACTTTAACACACCCCATGTTCAACACAGATGTGTAAATAATATGGAAAACAATCAGTCAGCAGTTTACTGCAGTGTTACCAGCCTGAAGCTGTTAATTTTCTAAAACATCTTGAAGTGTTTATTTCTCTTATCTGATTGTTTAAGTCAATTTTTAATGCATTAATGTACGAGTTTGTATTTTATCCAGTGATCGTTCCTGTTCTTACTGCATTATAGCAGCTATAAACAGTCTTTCCCTCACCAGCATCTCTTTATTCTCTCTCTCTCTTAAAATCAGAAAGTGTAAACTCCTCTCCTCTGTGCTGAAGACATTCCCACAGCAGAAAACTTACTTCTACATAATTTATAAAGTTCCTGTAATTGAGCTGGTGCTATAGAAACAATAACATATTAACATGGATGGCTTAATAACAGTGTAATTTGTATCTGCAACACAGTCATAACTGCTGTTATAGAAAGTTAATCAACACCTTCTGACCAATCAGAATGCAGAAGTCAGCTGCACTGAAACACACACTGGTTAGTAGTGTTTTGAATGCTCCAATGTGTACATGATGAACTGACAGATTCTCACAGAATAAATATCACTACACGTGTGATAATACAGACCTTTACAATGTTTATTTTTTATTTCTATAGCAACCTGCTGTTTCTGTAGTGCAACCAAGTCCAAAAACCTCCTGAAGCACAGAAACAGGAATGATGAAGATTTAAACCTCTTGAGAGAGAAAAAAGAAAGATTTCATGACATCATTAAATTCTGAAGATCATCAGTCAAGATCAGTCTGCTGTTAGTCTGTAGTTTTTAAAGTCTTTAGTTTGCTTTGCATTAAAAAGTCAGTCCTACAACCTGAAGAGCATAGACACACACACACACACACACACAATGAGCATATGATCAGCAGGAACACACCAATCCATCTGGATATATATATGCAGTCCAAAGCCCTTGTGATCAATTCATTAGGATCAGCAGCAACATCCAAGCAGGAAGCTGGGAGCTGATCCACACCGGACATCTGCTTCTCAAAGTCGGACAGAACACACCAGTAAGACAAGCAGCAGTGATGATCAGACCTGGACACGGACAACACACCACATTAAACCCCATCCTGCAGTGTGTGCAGATCGGTCACATCTCAGCACCATGATCTGAATGACACACACCAACACTGCTGAATAAAGAGCAGAATGGGGACGACATGCAGGAGATGAGAGGAAGATGAAAAGCGATGCAGGTGAGGCTGATATACAAGATTCTAATTTAGTATCTCTCTCTCTCTCACACACACACACACACCAAAACATTACACTGTGACACTAAAGGTTTCTGAGAAAAAAGCTATTGCTCTTCATCTTCAGCCTTAAACAAAACATCATCAGCTCTTTCCCCAGCTCATGCACCAACACCCGGAGCCCTGTTTACATCTCATACATAGTTTAGATACTTTTATCTTAACAGAAAAGAAAAAAGATAATGCCCTCATTTGTGAATTTACAAGCAGGAGCACAGTTTTGAAGCATCCAATGACATCATGCAAGAGGAGAACTTCAGAGTCCAGTCTCCATTCACTCACCTCCTTCATATGGCTTGTTTCCAGTGTAACACTCAAACAATGGACAGAGCAGTGTGTGTGTGTGTGCGTGCGCGCACTGACTTGAAAACTTATCAGTTTTCAAAGTATAAAAAGCACAGGGACAAATAAATATGAGTTTAAAAAAAACGTTAAAAGAACTAAACACAACGTGTAAGCAGCTGAAAGGAAAGAGACAAACACACCATAATGTGAAGAAACAGTGAGAGGAAAAAATAAGATAAAATACAATACAGTTGTAATATTTGTGTTATGTTTAGTGCTGCTGGTGGATTGTGCAGCACGCCACTACAGATATTCATTCTTCATTAGAATTCTCAGCTCTCTGTATATTTACACAACATATCAGAGCGTTTCTGTTCGCTAACTTTCAGAACAATAAAATCCGTTAAACTAAGAACCAGAGTAAATTAGTCCGACTAACTTCCACCGAGACTCCAGGCAGCCTGCTCCAATTTAAATCATGTGCAAAAAGTCACTTCAATCCACTCCTCTCTCCTCCTGTAGTGTAAAAGGAAACCAAAAAATACATGGAAATTTGTTATTCTAGATCTTTCACATGGTGCCACAATATGAACCAACAGCAGTGATCCAAAGAGCTGTGTAAATTATTCTACACAAACGTCTCAGTAAATCTTCAGCAAGCTTCATGTGGTGTATTTCATGGCTTTGTGTTGCATCCGTATTGCTTTCCATTGCAGAAACTGAGTGAGAGGCGAGTCCACGTCTGCGTCTGGGTGTTACACTCGGACTGTTGGGAGGGGTTCTGTCCCAAACCTCATGAGAAGACTCCAAACCCTGGAGTTATAGCGACATCCATCAGTGGATCTGTGTTCTTCAAAAACAGTGAGAGATCTTCCAGGTAAAGGGTGAAGTCTTCGAGCTGAAGCTGAAGTGAAAGCAGGAATAAGATCTGCTGAGGGAGTTCTGATCCAGGTTCACACTGCAGGCTGAGGTGAACAAGGCCTGGAGAGATCCTTTGGCTTCAGATGCTGAGAAGGACAGAGCTCTCACCTTTTCCATCGTGTGTGTGTATGTGTGTGTGTGTGTAATCAACACCATTTTAACAACTTCCTGTGCCCAGTTTAATATTTTCTTCTTCTCTGCCTTTTTTTGATCATTGCTGATTTCGGAGTAATCTGTGTAGGAGAGTCAGCGTATGTTTAGGTGTGTGTTAAGAGAGCTCGAAGCCCGTGTTCATGCTGATGGCGTAGCGGAGTTTGTCTCTGAGGATGCTCTTCTTGCTGTAGTTGGGCAGCTTGAGCAGGTTGAAGCAGGTGGAGGAGGTGGGCAGACGTCCTCCCGGCTCTTTCTTACGTATTGTGAAGAAACCACGGAGCACGCTGCCCAGAGTGTCCCCCGTGTCCTAAACACACACACACACGGAACAAATTAGTGCAATCAGCAGTGTTCATCAGGACAGATGAAACCCACAGACAGATGAAATAACAATAACACAGCAGCGGTGTCGTTACCTGGTGTTAGTAATGACTATCCATCTGAATGCTAACAGAGCACTCTGAATGGTCACTGATAATCTCATTCCCTTTATTAAAAGTGCTATATTTTTTATAGATAAAATATTTGGAGATATTAGATCGATACATAAAAATATATAAAAATAATTATATGTATTTTTTATTTAATTCCTGATTGTAAAGTTAATTAAGCATATTAAACTTATGCAGTCATTTTAAACGTGTGTGTGTGTGTGTGTGTGTGTGTTGATCTGACCTGGTCATCGGACACTTCCACACAGCGGATGGAGAAGGGAGGTTTGAGATAGGCGAAACCCAACAGAGGAGGTCTGGAACAGCTGGTGACAAACTGAAAGATGAGACAGAAATCAGGAAATAAATGTAACAGCTCCAGGACCTTCACCTGGTGTCTCGTCTCTCGTCACAGCTTTAGTACCAGTTCAGTGCAGAGCTGAATTTTCAGGACTGCTGATTAATACTAGTCACCAGTACATTACATCAACACTGCCTCCAGTTTAATGCTGGATAATTCACCATGTTTCACACAGACATACTGCACAAATCTGAACAATACAGATACATAAACGATCCTCTCTGAATCCACTGGAACAGCCAGGTCAGTTCTGCTGTATCTGCTGTACACTAAAGACATTGGGGTTTGAGATAAAAGATGAATGTGAGTTGATGGATTAGAATTTCAGTTCATTTCCATTTAAATGTCTTAAAAAAATCTGAAGATGGTGCAGGATTAGGTTTGATCCACCCCATTATTCAAGTGATCGGAAATATTGGAACATGTGGCTGACCGGTGTTTCTAGTTGCCCCTCTATGTCCTGTTAGACTCTTTAATAGTAAATAACTCTGAATGCCTGTTCTTTGTTTGTGTCATGAAGAGATCAATTAGAGCCACAAGCATTGGGATGTCATTTCTCAAACCCCAATGTCTTCAGTGTATAGAACAAACTAAAGAATTGGCCTTGCTGATCTAACACTTTCAGAGAGAACTGTACACACATCAGTGCAATACATCTCAGAACATTTAAAATCCAGTTCAGACTACAGACCTCTCACTAATCTAATCAACATGTAGGTGTAAGAGCATGCTGGGGTGTATCACCTTGAGGAACATAGCCCTCTCTTCAGGAGTGAAGTCACTGGACAGGATGTCCCACAGCCAGATGATGACCCTGTGGCTGCTGTGGAAGCCACCGTAGTACACAGTGTGCTTTCTAAAGGACAAAGAGAAACAATTCACCTTCCCTGCGTTAACACAACAGCTCAACATTACAGTGTCCTACGGAGGATTCTGCAATGCATGAGCAAAGAATAAAGATAGCAGATGGTAAAGAAATTCAAAGCATTTTTCTGATTTTAAGCGGACATTTATATTATTTAATTCTTATTTGTCTGAACAACTGTCCTGTGAAAAGAGTAGATCCACCTCATTTACATAACTGCCCAAGAAACAGCTTTATTGATCCATCTATCTTCTAATAGTGCTTTACCTACACAAGGTTTAGGGAACCTGGAGTCTATCCCAGGGGCCTCTGGGCACAAGGCAAAGGACAGCTTAGACAGGGTGCGAGCCCCTGACAGGGCACACGAACGCACCCATTCACACACTATGGACATTTCAGAGATACCAATCACCCTACAGTGCAGTTCCCTAGACTGGCAGGAGAAACCAGAGCAACTGGAATCCAGCATGGAGAACTTCACACACACACACACACACACACACACACAAGGTTGAGGAGGGATTCAAACCCCCAGCTCCAACTTGATTCCAGGTGTGAAACAAAGCAGCTTCATATTCAGTGGGGGACATACTCCATGCTGGAGTACATTCACATACAATACACCTAAATCACAGTAAAGCAAACGTGAAAGTAAAGACAGAGTGAAAGACAGACGCACTTGAGGTCGTCCAGGTCGATCTCCGCATTGTCCCCTGAGATGAGCCGCTGCACCTCAGGAGTGGAGAACATGTGCAGCCACTCAGGGTTAATGATGCTGCGGAAACCACGGATAAACGCTCCGGTCTGCTCCTTTATCTGTGTGTGCATCCGGAAATGTGCCATCAGGTGGATGTAGCTGATCCTGGAGAGAGAGAGAGAGAGAGAGAGAGAGAGAGAGAGAGAGATGTAAGGCCAAATAGATGATGTTAATAAAGCACGAGTGCAAAGACACATTTTAAGCAGCTTTTTAAAAACAGCCCACCTGTATGCCTACCCCTTAATAAATTATTTTAATGTTCCTTTTCTTATAGAACGTACTAAAACTGTAAGTTTTATGTTGGTGTGAAGAACTCACTTGTTTTCGTTAGTAACAGAAATGGTCTTTCCTCCCGGAATCAACTCATGACACACTAACTGTTGAGAGAGAAATAAAAATGAGTAAAGATGAACAGAAGAAAGATGAAAAAAGAGGAAACCTAAGACAGAGAACATGAGACTAACTGATTGTAAGAATGAAAAATGTTGATTACCTGCCCCATCACATCCTCATCATAGGATAAAGTCAAACCCAGATCACTGACATCACCATCGTAACGCTGTGAATCAAAACAGGAGTTTTTATAAGATTTATACATCTTTCCTATCATCCAGGTGAAAACGTTCATGATTGTATAAAATTATCACAGCCTTAAAGAACACAAACGGAGCAGTAAGAGCCGAACAGAACACCTTAATGGAGGTGAGGTTCTTGTAGAACTCGGAGTCGAGTGAAGGCAGCTCGTCGATGGAGCTGTAGAAGGAGCTGTGATGGTGTCCGAGCACCTGACTGAGGAAGAACGAGGCGAAGGGGACGTCCACCACGATGCCCTCGTACAGGGCCTTACCCAGCATCTTACCCACAAACTCAAAGAGCTGCAGGTGGTTCTCATGGAGGCTGGACGTGGGTGAGGGGTACAGGCGCTCGTTCCCACTGGTCGTCTGTGTGAAAGGAGAAAGGCTGGGTGAGAATTCACCATATAAAACCAAAAATATTTAATGCCTATGCATTTCAATAGGGAACATAAGCAACAATAAAAAAGGAAGAAAAGATCAAGCACATTTTAAATTTCTTAAACAACAAGAATAAAATGATCAAACCCCATAAGACATATTTACAGCCTGGATATTTCTGGGGGAGAAACAGATTAACTGATCAGTGTGGACCAGTATGTAACCAGCTTATCCTCTAACACAGATTAGTAAATTAACAATAAATTATTTGTTGAATTGAATGATGTGAAGTGAACTCAAAAACAGCTTTAGTTCCTTTTTCTATTTTTCACTGAAATATGTGTAAAAGCATTTTTTTTTACCACAGTACCTAATAAACACTTTAGCACTTAAAGCTGTAGACTTTATTGTGCACTGCTAGACAAAGAGAGAAATACTGTTAAACACCTTGAACAGGTTGAGCGCAGGGTTGAAGACCTTCTTAATGATCTCTTCCAAAAACTCTTTAAACACTCCGTCCTGATCGATCCCAGCCTCGTCCACCCCCAGGTCATTCACAAACTTCACACGGATCACACCTTTAATGGAGTTCACAGGCAGCCTACGCAACTGGTCATAACCATCCTGTAGAGGGAGGGACGGAGGGAGAGAGAGAGAGAGAGAGAGACACAAACACAAAGGTGGGATAGAGAAAATCTCTGTCTTGAAAAATTTATTTCAAATATCAATATTTATCAACACCAAAATATATTTTCTAGAAGTAAACAGACTTTAGATGGGACACACCTCAAGCATGCGAGAGCGTCGAATAGTTATGTGTGTCACGTGTGGGGAGGCGGAGCTTGTCTCGACCAATCCCAGGGTCTCCTTTTCTTTCGTCACGATGTTCCGAAACAACAGAACCCTCTGATTGGATAAAAAGTGAGACAGTGTCATTAAAATGATGTAATACATGAACACTGTAGCGCAGAAACACAGGACAGAAATGAAGATCATATCAGCTCTACACAGGACAGGAGCGGAACTCTGGACTGAGCTGTGATTACGAAGGGACTCACGTTTTTGTGTGGAATGACGTGAGGGATGTACTGCAGCAGCAGCTGAGCTCTCTTCTTGCCCTTGTCCAGCTCTTGGAACAGCAGACTAGGTTTCAGATCCCTTAAACACACACACACACACACACACCGGTCATTATAATTTTCTTTGCTCTGATATAACATAATTGTTAGGAAATTTCTTAGAATTTATAGTATTCTTAGAATTTCCATTCAGACTGTCTCATGTGCACGTGCATCCTGATGCTAGATCCCACGGGTCAGACTCACTTGCGCAGCCAGTGTTCATCAGGTGTGAATCTCCTGCGACAGTCTCTCTCATACAGCACCATCAGCCAGCCGTGCACACTGTGGAACAGGTCCAGCTTCTCCCCTTTCGCATTCTCTGCCAACACAGCACACACAAAATTTATTCCTGCACACACACACACACAAACTGTATTGTGAGAAACAAAGAGCATTATGGGAGCTCACCTAGAATGCCGTCCCAGATCATTTTATACACAAAGGTGTTTAGGAAGGAAGAGATGGTGATGAGCTCCTCCATCTTAAAGGAAATCTGCTCCTCATAAACCTCAATATCATCCAAGATCCTGTTCATCAGACACAACATTCAACACACACAAGCATCACAACCAGACGCCGGTGTGTACAGTAAAAAAAATTCTTAATATTTGTGAAATTAAAGAGCTCATTGGAACTGTGACAAATGATTTGGAATACCGTGTGTGTGTGTGTGTGTGTGTGTGTGTGTCACTGACGTGATCAGGTGTCGTGAGCAGTCACAGAAGAGCATGAGCATGGCGAGCAGCTGTTTGGACTCATCTGTGTCGTTGTTGAGACACTCGAGAAACAGTTTGAGTCCTCCCTGAGGTCCGAGCTCACAGATGAACGCCCACAGCTTCGGCAGCAGATCGTCCAGATATGTCAGACCTGCACAGTACGTAACACACACACACACAAAATAATAATAATAATAATAATAATAATAATAATAATGCAACACTAATAAACAAGTAAAAATGAGTAAAAAAACCAAACCCAATTACATAAACAATTCTAAAGCTATAAGAGTGTCTGTGTTGAAACAAGCTGAAAATCTGTGATAAATAAAACCGTGTGTGTGTGTGTGTGTGTGTGTGTGACGTGAGGTAGAATAACAGAGGAGATTATAATAAACGCTGCATAATGAATAGGAAACAGGAGCCATCTGGTCATATCTCCTGGCTGTTAGCAGAAAATCTGCTTTCAAATCTAGTTTAAGGATTTCAGCAGTCAGCAGGTAAAGCATTAAAACTTTCTTCATTTTTCTTTTCAGCTCATAAGAAAGAATGTCTTTTATACTTTAATAAACTATGTCTTTACAAGAGATATGAGACATTACGTTAAACTTCATAACAATGTCAATGCTTATTTGAAGTCTGATTATA